>NC_059072.1:357132698-357257379 GCF_020497125.1 Mauremys mutica | reverse complement strand
TGACCCCTAAAACCCCGCCCCTCGACCCCTTAAGCCCCACCCGCCTCTCAGCAGCAGCCCCACCCATGAGGGTATTACTTCTGGGGTCAAGGTGGACACATGACTGGAAGCAAAGTGTGTCATGTGACCCCTCTAAGAACTCCTCTCGCTGCCCTCTACCAGTCAGGAGGGGTTTCGCCCCCATAGGCCTGCCCCAAGAGGTGATTTGACCAATCAGGGGTGTTCCAGGGTGGGGGGACCCATCCAGATGTGGCTTGTGTGACCCCTCTAAGAACTCCTCCCAATGCTCTCTACCAATCGCGATGGGTTTCGGCCGCATAGGACCACCCCCAGAGCAGATTTGACCAATTGGTGGTGTTCCAGGGCGGGGTGACCCACCCAGATGAGGGTCGTGTCACCCTTCTGAGAACTCCTCCCAGCGCCCTCTGCCAATCAGAGTGCAACACTATCACCCCATAAGTCCCAGCGCCGGGGCAGAAGAGGCCATCTTTTACCAAGGATGCGTGCTTTAGAAATCATGGAAACATGGACTCCTTCACCACCCCTGTGAGCACTTTGGACTTTGTTTTAGCCCCGAGGGCCTTTGGACTTGTGTGGAGAAAGCGCTACATCAGCGACAGTTCCCACGAGGGCTCTTTGACTCAGCCGTTGATGGATACACAGAAACCCGAAACCCAAACTCTCGTGAGGCAACCCAATGAGCATGAAGGCCTCTCATTGTTCGCCCCACTAGAGGTGGAAGGCGAACACAGCTCGGTTGAGTCATCGGAGGACAAGGTGAATGGAAAAGACATTGCTCAGGTAAATGAATGATTAAGAAGTGACTGCTGATGATGGGGTGTAATGGGGTTAGGAACCGGGGGTGGGGGGGTTGTGTATGTTTAAAAACAAGCAGTGGGAACTTACACTGTTTCTTTTCTGAAAATCTCTCTACAGCTTGATGATGCCTTTCTAGAGGACCCGCACGCCCTGGACAGCGTTACATCAAGCAGCGAAGATGAACCGGGCTCTCCTTGTTTTTGCTCAATGCCGATACAAATTGTTGAAGAGGACTCCGAGGATGACAGCTATGAGGAGTTTAGGAGGCTTGGCACGGAACTAACTGAGCCAGTGCCACGTCGTGAGCATAAAAAAGTCATGCGGACTATTGTATGTGTTGCTGTTTATGCTGTCCTTAATCACTGCCTTAGGGAAAAGCTTTTTGAAGATTGTGAGGGCTGTGTCATAGATGTGCCAGCCCAACGGCGCCATGACTGTGTGACTTGGACTTCAGTAGATATAAACTGCAAGCTCCAGGGCCTGTGTGCTGAGCTGTATTTGGAAAGCTTATTAAACACTGTTCTTGCCATAGGTTATGCTATGCAATGTCTGTGCCTAACCCAAAAACATTTAGCATAAGGGGTGATCTTGATAAATGCTGTGCAATTTAGTGCAGACCCTGACCGTATTTTAAAGAAAATGACCAAACCGGAAGATGCCTGTGTCACATTATTGACTTGAACTGGGACCGTATAGAACATGGTTGTAACCAAGGTCCTGTAGTGGCACCAAATCTTAGGTAAAGGGGGTCATATAAGGGGTCTAAGACCAGGTTATGGGTTGCTGGTTATGATTATGCTGTCTGGGTGCATGTGTCATTTTGTAGTTGAAGTTATGAATATTGGCTCTATCCTGTCTGTATTTCAAACTTATGCTATGCTTCTGGGTGACATCCCAGATGAGTTGGTGTTAGCTCTGCCTAGCCTGCTTGGTGGCCCATTAAGGACCATCAGCTACAAACTGACCCATTGAGAGAAGGCAGATGCGCCTTGTAAGTCAGCAAAGTATGCAGGGACTTGTCCATATGACTCCAAACTCCATTTTGCTTGTAATTTTCCACAGTAAGGACAAAGAGGTGTTCTTACACCTGGAAAAGACTATAAAAGGCTGATGCCTCATCTCCATCTTGTCTTCAATCCTGTTTCTTACCTCTGGAGGGACTTTGCTACAAACTGAAGCTCTGAACAAAGAACTGATGGCCCATCCCAGCTGGGGATGTACTCCAGAGACTTAATTTAAACCTGCAGTTTATTCTATCGCTGCTACAAGCCTGAACCAAGAACTTTGCCATTACTGTATGTAATTGATTCCATTTAACCAATTCTAGCTCTCATCTGTATCTTTTTCCTTTTATGAATAAACCTTTAGATTTTATAGATTCATAGATTCTAGGACTGGAAGGGACCTCGAGAAGTCATCGTGTCCAGTCCTCTGCCCTCATGGCAGGAACAAATACTGTCTAGACCAGCCCTGATAGACATTTATCTAACTTACTCTTAAATATCTCCAGAGATGGAGATTTCACAACCTCCCTGGGCAATTTATTCCAGTGTTTAACCACCTTGACAGTTAGGAACTTTTTCCTAATGTCCAGTCTAAACCTCCCTTGCTGCAGTTTAAGCCCATTGCTTCTTGTTTATTCTTAGAGGCTAACTAAGGTGGACAAGTTTTCTCCTTCCTCCTTATGACACCCTTTTAGATACCTGAAAACTGCTATCATGTCCCCTCTCAGTCTTCTCTTTTCCAAACTAAACAAACCCATTTCTTTCAGCCTTCCTTCATAGGTCATGTTCTCAAGACCTTTAATCATTCTTCTCTGGACCCTCTCCAATTTCTCCACTCTTTCAGTACCTGTTTCCCCTCAATTACAAGGTTTCATCCTGTGAGTTTATCGACGATGAAACCGCGTGTGTGTCTTGGAAGCATGCAAAAGACCGGTACTCTGTCTCGGGCAATACCAACGTCTTCATAGCCTGTTTCACCACCGCTTATGCCTGCTTAGAACTATACAACCTCCTAGAGAGGTTGCAAGAGTGGTGGTGCCTGTACCACGACACTGTCTTGGTGATATTTGTGAAAAGGAAGAGTGAGTGGAATCCCCCTCTGGGGGATTATTTTAAACCATCTCTGTAAACCATTTTCCATACCTTCAAAGAATTTGAAGGGTTAACATCAGCGGGTCTGGTCTGTATAGTTCTGTGAAACTCTGGTTGTAACTCTTTAAAGTCAGGGAACACATCAATGTAGCAAAAGGTGTTATGGGCTGTAAAATATCTCCACATCCTAGTTTTTAAAGTTCTGTTAAATCGCTCTACAACCCCTGCTTTGACTTCATTATTAGTAACAAAATGGTGAACTCCATGCCACTTTAATAATCTGCTTAAAGGTTTGTTTAAAAATTCTTTCCCCTGATCGGTTTGTAATTTTTGAGGCACGCGACCTTTGCTGAAAATAGCTTGAAAGGCCTTGGATACCTCAACACCCGTCTTGTCTTTTAGGCCTAAGGCCCAGGCATATTTGGATAGAGTGTCTATCCAAATATGTACAAAGATGTACTTAAAACCGCTGCTGCATTTGGAGAACCGGTGCATATCCACCAAATTTGCCTGCCATTGCACATCCACATCTGAAACAATGGTCTTGTTTCTTTTAAAACGTATTCGAGCCGGTTTGTGTAAAGTGAAAAAAGAACAGGAGGACTTGTGGCACTTTAGAGACTAACAAATTTATTTGAGCATAAGCTTTTGTGGGCTACAGCCCACTTCATCGGATGCATGCAGTGGAAAATACAGTAGGAAGATCTATAGATATATAAATATACACAGAGAACATGAAACAATGGGTGTTACCATACACCCTGTCAGGAGAGTGATCAGTTAAGGTGAGCTATTATCAGCAGGAGAGAAAAAGAACTGTTTGTAGTGGTAATGAAAATGGCCCATTTCCAACAATTGACAAGAAGATGTGAGGAACTGTAGTGGGGGAAAAAATAAGCATGGGGAAATAGTTTTACTTTGTGTAATGGCCCATCCACTCCCAGTCTTTATTCAAGCCTAATTTAATGGTGTCCAATTTGCAAATTAATTCCAATTCAGCAGTCTCTTGTTGGAGTCTGTTTTTGAAGTTTTTTTGTTGTAATATTGTGACTTTTAGGTCTGTAATCAAGTGGCCAGGGAGATTGAATTGTTCTCCGACTGGTTTTTTAATGTTATAATTCTTGACGTCTGATTTGTGTCCGTTTATTCTTTTATGTAGAGACTGTCCGGTTTGGCCAAAGTACATGGCAGAGGGGCATTGCTGGCACATGATGGCATATATCACATTGGTAGATGTGCAGGTTAATGAGCCTCTGATAGTGTGGCTGATGTGATTAGGTCCTATGATGGTATCCCCTCAATAGATATGGGAACAGAGTTGGCAACAGGCTTTGTTGCAAGGATAGGTTCCTGGGTTAGTGTTTTTGTTGTGTGGTTGCTGTAGGTTGGGGGCTGTCTGTAAGAGCGGACTGGCTTGTCTCCCAAGATCTGTGAGAGTGAGGGATTGTCCTTCAGGATAGGTTGTAGATCCTTGATGATGCGCTGGATAGATTTTAGTTGGGGGGCAGTGGCGGATTAACAAATTTGCCGCCCCTAGGCCCTCAAAAAATTCCTGCGCACCCCCCCCACACACCAGCTCACCTACCCTCCCCCACGGCAAGCCTGGGAGGGAGGGGGGAGAAGGGGAGTTGTGGCGGGCTCGGGGGATGGCAGCGGTGGAGCGGAGATGAGCTGTGGCGGAGAGCGGTTCCTGGCCCCACCCCCGGGTTACTCCCCGCACCCGCGGGCTGCAGCTCACCTCTGCTCCACCTCCTCTGAGTGCACCACTACTCGCTTCTCCCTCCCTCCCAGTGCTTTCGCGAGGCAAGCCTGGGAGGGAGGAGGAAGGAGGGAAGTGCGGTGCACCTGGGGGATGAGGCGAGCCAGGGATTCAGAGAAGGGGCAGAGTTGGGGAGGGGGGGTGAGCAAATTTGCCGCCCTAGGCCTAGGCCTTGTTGGCCTAGGCGATAATACACCGCTGGTTGGGGGCTGAAGGTGATGGCTAGCGGCGTTCTGTTACTTTCTTTGTTGGGCCTGTCCTGTAGTAGGTGACTTCTGGGTACTCTTCTGGCTCTGTCAATCTGTTTCTTCACTTCAGCAGGTGAGGACTGTAGTTGTAAGAACGCTTGATAGAGATCTTGTAGGTGTTTGTCTCTGTCTGAGGGGTTGGAGCAAATGTGATTGTATCGTAGAGCTTGGCTGTAGACAATGGGTTGAGTGGCGTGGTCTGGATGAAAGCTGGAGGCATGTAGGTAAGTATAGTGGTCAGTAGGTTTCCGGTATAGGGTGGTGTTTAGGTGGTCATCGTTTACTAGTGCTGTAGTGTCTAGGAAGTGGATCTCTTGTGTGGAATGGTCCAGGCTGAGGTTGATGGTGGGATGGAAATGTGTAAAGTGTAAGTGTCCTTCTCTGAAAGCCAAACTGTTACCTGTCTTCTATTTAAAGTTTTACTATGCTTTCTGGCCACTTGAGAAAGAGGGTTCACCCCACCCATGCTCCCTACTTCCCCGGCGATGTAATATATTTTCTTTAACAGAGCTGCCTGTGTAGAAATGACTGTTACTGGTACTGTCTTTTACTAACACAAATATGAAGGGGGACACATTCATAATGACACATTTAAATAAATAAGTTTCATTAATTGCCTGGTTTAACACGACCTTTTACAGCCGCCTGTAAAAATGGACGCCACGACCCCTACCATAAGGGAGTCTGAGCTGGTTCATTCTTCCATTTTGTCCTTTTCCGGATTTTCCTCTTGAGAGCTGTGTCTCAGACATGAGCGAAACCAGCTGATGCATGATATATTTACTCCCACGTAGTGGTGAGCTGGAGCCAGTTCCCACCGGTTCGCAGGAACCGGTTGTTAAATTTAGAAACCCTTTTAGAACCGGTTGTTCCAGGACAACCGGTTCTAAAACAGCTTTTAAATTTAACTAAAGCTCGGGCAGCTATCCACCCGGCCCCCGGCCCCAGCTCACTTCCCTCTCCTCCCCTGAACGCTCTGCCCTCCTTCCTGCGAATCAGATGTTCGCGAGAAGCCTGAAACAAGCAGCAGGCAGGTAAGCTTGGGGGCAGGCATGAGGAGGGCTCCAGAGAGGCATGGCGCGGCCCAGTCCGGCTCAGGCCGAGCGGCTCCCTCCGGCCTGGCCCCTGGCCTGGCCCTGGCTGAGCGCCCCTGCTCAGTCCTGGCCAAGCTCTGGCCCCAGTGGCATCGGCCCGGCTCGGGTCCTGCTGCGCCGGTGCCGGTCCCGGCCGAGCGGCTCCGAGCCGGCCCGGCTCGGGCCCCACTGCATCGGTGCCAGTCCCGGCCAAGCGGCTGCGACTCGGCTCAGGCCCCGGGCCCGTGGTGCCGGTCACGACCGAGTGGCTCCGGCCCGGACCTCGCGGCACCAGCTCCGGTCCAGGTCCCAGCCGAGTGGCTCTGGCCGGCTCGGCTCGGGCCCTGCAGTGCTGGTCCCAGTCCCGGCCAAGCAGCTCCTGCCCGGACCTCGCGGCACCGGCACCGGTCCAGGTCCCGGCCGAGCGGCTCTGGCCGGCTCGGCTCGGGCCCCGCAGTGCTGGTCCCAGTCCTGGCCAAGCAGCTCCTGCCCGGACCTCGCGGCACCAGCACCCCCTCGTGGGGTGAGGAGGAGAGAACCTGTTGTTAATATTTTGGCAGCTCATCACTGCTCCCACGAGGCTACCGATGTCAGTTCTCAAAGGCCTCTAGAAAGGCATCATCGAGCTGTTGAGAGATTTTCAGAAAAGAAACAGTGTAAGCACCTCACTGCTTGTTTTTAGATTTACACAACCTCCCGATTCCTAACTTCATTACACTCCATCATCAACCGTCACTTCTTAATCATTCATTTACCTGAGCGACATCTTTTTTGTTCACCTTGTCCTCTGGTGACTCCCCTGAGCTGCGTTCGTCTTCCACCTCTAGGGGGGTGGACAACGAGAGGCCTTCATGCTCATCGGGGTGCCTCACGAGGGTTTGGGTTTCAGGTTCTGGCGTATCCATCAACGGCTGAGTCAAAGGGCCCTCGTCGGAACACTCGCTCGTGTAGCGCTTTCTCCACACAAGTCCAAAGGCCCTCGGGGCTAACACAAAGTCTGAAGTTCTCACCAGGGCGGTGAAGGAGTCCATGTTTCCACGATTTCTAAAGCACGTGTTCTTGGTAAAAGATGACCTCTTCTGCCCCGATTGCTGGGACTTATGGGGTGATAGTGCTGCGCGCTGATTGGCAGAGGGCACTGGGACGAGTTCTTAGATGGGTGACACGACCCTCTTCTGGGCAGGTCACCCCAGCCTGGAACACCACCGATTGGTCAAATCTGCTCTCAGGGCGGAACTGTGTGGCTGAAACCCATCGTGATTTGCAGAGGGCAGTGGAGGAGTTCTTAGAGGGGTCACACGAACCACTTCCGGATGGGTCACCATGCCCTGGAACACCCCTGATCGGACAAATCTCCTCTCAGGTTGGGCCTACGGGGGAGAAACCCCTCCTGATTGGTAGAGGGCAGTGGGAGGAGTTCTTAGAGGGGTCACATGACACACTTTGCTTCCGGTCGTGTGTCCTCCTTGACCCCGGAAGTAATATTCCCCATGGGTGGGACTTCCAGTGACAGGTGGCTGGGGCTTAAGAGGTCAAGGGGCAGGGTTTAAGCGGCCAAGGGGAGGGGTTAGGGTTTGATTGATGGTAGGTCCCTTATACTATTTCCGGTTTCCATACTACTGAATCCCATCCTGCCAGTGTGCCCATTAACAGAAGGGGCCCACTAATTCCACCATCTCCCTGGCAACCAGCAGGCCTTGTAAGCATAGGCCCAAGTGGCTGAGAACAATGGCTTGTTGTCCTGTGACACAGAGACTGATGATGTTATTGACTGTGATGTCTGAACAAACCAGCTTCGTGACGTCCTGGTGCAGGCAGTAGGAATGGGAGAGGACATTGGCTCAAAAGAATCGGAACTGTTTCAGGAGAAAGGGGAGTGGAAATATTACTGCCACTGCTCTTAGCATAAACACCAGTCCCATCTTGGCTATTCTCGGCAGGGTTAAGATGGAGGCATATCTCAGCGGGTTACAGATTGCGATGAAGCGGACAAATGCCATCAACAGGAGCACAGGATTCAATTAATTGCAGAGAGTGGATGAAGAACATCTGGGCAAAACAAGCATCAAGGCTGATCTCTCTAGAGTTAAATAAGAATAGGCCCAGTATCATCGGCATGCTGGCTATCAATAAGCCAAGGTCTGTGAGGGCCAACATGGAAAGGAAAATGTACATGGGCTCATGGAGGATTGGATCTGTTTTTATAATGAACAGAATGACTGAATTTCCTACTATCGTAATTTCATACATGAAACAGAAGAGGACAGAGACCCAGAGATGGACGTCTTCCTGCCCAGGTATCCCAGTGAGAAGGAACACTGCAGGTGTGAATTTGGTGTCATTGACAGCTGACATACCATACTGGGCAGGTCCGAGAAGTTTTGAACTTTCCTTCCTGAAAGGAAAAAGAACAGGAAAGTAGATGATATTTAAGGAGACATCTTTCTGCTCTGAGTGCAAATCTAGGATTCCCAGAAGCTCAAGGAAGATCAGAAAAAACATAGATTTGGATTTACACCCCCAATAGGATATGCCAATGGGAAGATAGGCACTGCCAGACTGGATCAGACCTGCAGTCCTTCTAGCCCAGTAACCAGTTACACATGCGTCAGGGGAAGATGGAAGAATCCCTGCAATAGGGAGCTATGAGATTGACTGCTCCAAGGGAAAGTTTCCCCCAGGCACCCACTAGTTAGACATATTTTGTGGTGTAAATCCAGTCCCTCTTTGAATCCTGCTAATCCCTTGGCCCCATTGATATCTTGTGGATCAGAGTTCCACAGACTACTTGAGCACTGTGTGAGTTTGCAATAATGACATTCACACAGACACCCTTTCCGGCCCTCAACTTCAAAGTGTGGCCCATTGTATCATGACATGTGTGTACACATATGGCAAGTGCATGGTGAAAATGGTCATTGTGTTTATCTGTCCTGCATTTAAGTTATTCATAAACGTGTTTCATTGCCTCATTATATACATTATGTTTTTATTTTCTCTGCTTCTGTGAGTTCAAATTATACCGCTGCCTCTTTGCAGCACATGGGATACATTTTCAGGGTCTGGTTCTGAATTCAATAACGGCATCACTCCAGATTTACATGTGTAAATTTGATCAGAACCAGGATCTATTAACTTTCCCTTACCAAATGCTCCCAGTGATACACTCTGACCCCCAAGAATCCCTCCAAGAGAAGCTGAAGTGCTTTGCCTGACCTATGTTGACTGAATCCAGAGAGTTTGATCATCCTACAGGTTCCCTTTCATCCTCACAGGACCCGCATCTGCTCCCCATGCAAGGGATTGTAGTTATCTGGTAAGTTACACGCTAACATGGACAGTTACTTCAGCTGGATGAGGGAAGGGTTGTCATCGCAAATGGGTGAATAGTGCAAACACTAGGTTTGCACTAATATCCAGGTGAGTGTGCTAGTTACTTCAGCCATGCTTTTTTAACAGGTGATGGAGGTAAATGACATAAAAAACTATTACACTGCTCTTTCCTGCACCTCAGCTCTACCCTTTGCTGAAACACAGACCAGCGGTTCTGTTCTCTCAGGACTTTTTGGAAAGTCTTGCACAGGTATTGTAGAGTTACTGTGTGCATGACCCTGAATGTAAGTATTACAAATGGCTTCTGCTCAGTTAGCAGGGGAGAGTACCATACAGCTGTTCACTGAACAGAGAGTTCATAGCACAAACCCATTGCAAACAGTATGTGGGGTACTTCTGAAAAACTTTCTAAAGCAAATGCGTTAAGCAGTAAAGTTACCACTGCTCCTTCCTGTAGCAATTCCAACAACTCTGCCGCTGGCTTTCAATATGCATCTATGTCATGAAATTTTTGTTTGTAATATTTGTATTACAATGAAAAGTTTTGGCATAACATTTACACAGCTGTACTTTGGCACACACATGTCAACCACAGGTACAAACCCAGCCGGACCTATTGAGCAGGCACAGTGCTCAGTGCTCCAGCCACATTGCGCGGTAGCCCAGGGCCCAGTCTGTGAGTGGGAGAATGGCGGGATTTCACCCTGTGAGAAATGAGGCTATGGAGCCTGACATTTGGCCCTCAGAAACTAGAGAAGGGAAAGAGATGAACAGAGCCCTGTAACTCTGAGGGGTTTCTTCAGGGCAGAAGTGCTGGAGCCTTCAGGCAGTCAGGAAACAGAAATACAGGCAAGTCGCATCTTAGGCACATTTAACATGCGCGAATTCAGGTTTGTGCAGATGGTGAAAACGGGAAAAAAAGAAAAATTACAATATAAAAACTGCATCTTTAGTGCGGGCGATTCCGCCTGCAATTCAACTCAATCAGTGTTTCAGTATACGTGGTTTTCCCTTTACGCGCTAACCCTGGAACGGAATCCTCGCATAAAATGAGACTTGCTTGTATGCCCACAGAGCAACACAGCTCTGAATTCCTGCATCCACAATCAAGTCAAAGAATAAAATTGTTGAAAATGCATTTGCTGATTAAATTTCCAGCAGCAAATATACCTGAGGCGACTAAGGGGGGATATGACAGAGGTCTATAAAATCATGAGTGGTAGAGAGAAAGTAAATTAGGAAGTGTTATTTACTCCTTCTCATAATACAAGAACAAGGGGCCACCAAATGAAACTAATAGGCAGCAAGCCTTCATGTACCTCGACCACTGGCTCCTCCTCAGCACTACACATAAGTCTGTCTAGATGCGTCGAGAGATCCGCAACCTTCGCACCAGGCAGGCAAGTCACCATACGGTTCTCCCGGTCATCACAAACCCAGCTATCTACCTTTCTAATAATCGAATCTCCCATTACTAACACCTGCCTTTTCCTAGAAACTGGAGTTCCCTCCCTCGGAGAGGTAACCTCAGTGCGAGAGACAACCCCAGCACCATCTGGAAGGAGGGTCCCAACTATGGGAAGGTTTCCCACTGCTCCCATTGACTGCTCTACTTCCCTGGGCCGTTCTTCCTCCTCAACAGTGCAGGGGCTGTCTGAGCAGAGATGGGACAATTCTACAGTGTCCTGGAAAGCCTCATCAACATACCTCTCTGCCTCTCTTAACTCCTCCAGTTCCGCCACCCTGGCCTCCAAAGTCCGTACATGGTCTCTGAGGGCTGGGAGCTCTTTGCACCGACTGCACACATACGCCACCCGCCCACAGGGCAGATAATCATACATGAAACACTCAGTGCAATAAACTGGATAGTCCCCACTCTGCTGCGGGTTTGAAAATATTGACCACAGCTTCAGCCCCGACAGCCCCAGCTAAATTTAATCCCTGGTACAAAGCATTTCCCGGGTGAGGGCATCTGCTCTACAGTGAGGTTCCAGAGGAGACTAGACTAATCCAGGTCTGACCACCGTTAGGGAACACAGACATACCTTCCTCTTGGACAGAACTTCTCCACCAAACCCAGGACGACATTCCCAGCGTCAGCCAGCCCCTTCTACCTCCTCCAGTGCTCCCCCCACAAATAAACCAAGAGAAAACCCTGCGCCAAACAGAGCTTTCTATAACCCCAGAAGAGAGAGGAGCCAGAGACTACAGGAAGTCCCCCAAGGGACCTCACCATTGCCAAATTCTTTTAGATGGAAAGTTGTCAGGTACTAGGGTCAGCACAAAGATACATAACTAGACGGCATTGGGTCTCACCAACATTACAGCATCGATTGAGTTACCTGAGGGATGTCCATCAATGTGTGAGCGCAAAGGTAAGTCATGGTGATCAGCAAAAATGTCATCTTCACCTGGGGGACAGGAAGAAAATTCCATGAGAATCTCAACACCAACCAAGAGAAATGCCTGCCCTGGCTCCCTTGTTCCAAGGTGATTGGGGTCATCTATGGAGACTCCCCTGAGCCACCTCAGGAGAGGGACGGGTAGCCGGAGAGCAGGAACCCTTGTAAACAAGCAAAGACCTTTACAGGCTGGGGAAAGAGCTGGGCAAAAACTTCCCTTTGTTTCTTTTTGAAGTTAAAATACAGACGTGTTTCATTTCCTTAGGACTGAATTTTGAGAAGTCACGAGTGATTTTTAGCAGTGTAACTTGAGACACCTTCAGAGCCTCCCACCCCCGAAGATCTGACCCCTTTCAGTTCTTTTCAGTCGGGTCTCCAAAAATCGTGGCCCCCAAACCACGAGCCGCTCTCAAAACCCTCGGTCTGAGTGAAGAGACAAGGCTGACCTGTCGCCATGCTTCCCCCCAGGGGGCTCACCCCAGGGATGGACCTGACCCAAAGAGTTAAAGATGTGACTGTACCTGCAGGTCCAAAGGCTGGATGGCCCTGGGAGGCTCAGAGTGAAGCTCAGACCAAGGGACTCACTCTCTTATACTGTGCTGAACCTGCAGAGACTGTTCCTGTGAGTATACCCGCTCCTTCCCCACCCTCACACAGGAAACCACCTCGCAGCCTTTCCACCCTCAGACAGGAAACCACCTCGCTGCCTTTCACAGTCTCCTGTTTGTCGCAGGGGCGAGAGAACACGTCACCCAGATTCCAATACAACCGGGATCCCAGCCAGCACTGCCCAGGACATGCCAGCGTCCGGGGTGGATCCGACAGACACCCATTGCAGCCCCTGGGAGCCTTCCCATTGATTTAAACGGGGGCCCTGGGTGGAGCTCCAAATGCACAGGCTGAGCCATTTCAAGGGATGGGGGGTTCCCCCACCTCCCTAAAGTGACTATTTCCCAGGGGACTCTCCTGCCCTTGCCAGCAGTGGAGGACACAGCTGAGCAGTTCTCGCCAGAGACCACCCCAGGGGAGCCCCCTACAGTACAACGTTGTCCCTTTTGGGCCCAGGGGCTAGTTCGAGCTTGGGGCCCCCCAGGGCATTCCAGCTGGGAGCAGCAATTGCTGGCAGTCAGGGATTCCGTGGCTGCGGGTCTGTTGATTTCCAAAGACTGTCCCAAGTCCTGTGTCTGCGAACGCACAAGGAATCAAACAGCGCGAAACAATTTATTTTGCTCACAGCACCAAAAATGCTCCATGCAGCCCATATCCAGGACCCAAAATCCTCTCTTCAGGTTTCTTCCAGGGTCTGCTACCGGGCTTTCAGCTGTTCCTTATACTGTCCCTCTCTCCAGTCTTCTTGTCTGCTCTGTTTCTTGCCCTCCTGGAAACACAGCTAACCCCAGGTCTCCTAGTCCTTGCATTGGCAGGCAGGGAGACCCCCTCAGTCCATATGGGTTTGCTGCCACCTGCCACACGGCTTCATGCCTTGGGTGGTTCCCCCACCATCCTCAGCTGTTTCTCCTCCCTAACGAGGTCTGCCTGCTCTTGCTGTCAGCGTGGGTGTGCTCAGCACCCATTGGCTTTAACGAGGTCCGTGGTTGTCTGTGATCCTAGACCCAGCTGATGGCAGCTTTGCGCATCTTCCAGTGTAACAGTTTCAATATTTACAAGTCCTACCTCTGCCTGCAAGGTTTAAATGTAAAGAGGCGCACAGGATCCCAGGAGATCATAGGGGTGGCAGCTGTGATAGTGAAGTTTGTTCCAGCCCTTTCTTTCAGTCAGCCAGTGTCACGGTAGCCCCCAGAGTCTTTCCCACACAGTCTCTTGTGGCAGGCCCCAAAAGGGAACGGGCGGGTGGAATAGCCCATCCATCATTGCCTGGTCCATGAACTAAGCGTAATTTACAACACACCAATTCTAGTTCATCCACTTCCAGTCCCACTTTTCTTGTTTACCAGACACGATCTTCACACAGCATTTGAATTATATCAGGACACCTTTTTGTTTAGACTAATTCGGCGTGTGTCCCTTTGGCACCTTTTCCCATTAACATTTGTTGCTCTCAGTTGTTCTTACATCTCTTGACGTTTCTCACAGTTGAGCTCACAGTCTAGGTAAATTTCTAAGCCCAAGTATCGCAACACATGTCAGCCCCCTGTTATCAATGCAACAGAGCTCACTCAGAATGACAGGGCCAGATTCTATCGATCGTAAGGTCTGCTCCTGCTGCTCGTCACTGCAGTACGTGAGCGCATCCCTCATAAAAGTGAGGTAACAGTGACGTCCCTAGTGGCTTTCATGGAGGCTCTGTCTGTTCTCCATCTGCTGCTCTAGCTCACACCTTCACAGATTTGAAGGCCAGAAGGGAGCATTATGATCAGACTCTGACCTGTGACACTACATACAGAGTCTCACCCCGTGATTCCTGCATTGAGGCCAATCACCTCTCTTTGAGCTACAGCATGTCTTTTAGAGAAACACCCAGGCTCCATTTAAATGGAGAATCTGCCATGGCCTGTGGCAAACTGGTCCAAAGGTTAATTGCTCTCCCTGTTAAAATGTGTCTTCTTTTCTGTTGGACCTTTGCTAACTTCAATTTCCAGCCAGTGGGTCTCATCGCACCTTTGTCTACTAGATTAAATCTGGTAGTTTGATGGATTGTGTTTATGAAAACATTGATCAAATTTGGAGCGTGGAAGGGAGAAAAAAAAACATTCCAATAAATTTTGAAAGTGACTCTCAAAAGGAAAATAAGCAGCAGAACAAACCCTTTGTCATGGAGAAAGAAAGGAGGGGGTGGGGGTTATCCTTCACCCCCTCATTGGCAAAGTTTTTTCCTATTTTATTTTTATGTTGGAAATTCAGGTCTTGGCCACAGGAGAATTGGGAGATTTCTGACAGCACAAGAACCAAAGAAGTGAAATCTGATAGAGATGGTTTAAAACTCCTTTAGTCTAATTTTTGAGCTGGGTACCCCCAGCTCCATCTGAAGTCATTGGGGGACTTAATATAAAAGCCCAAAGGCCTGATTTTTCTACACCCATGTCAGAGTTCCCTCCCCACTCTGAACTCTGGGGTACAGATGTGGGGACCCACATGAAAGACTCCCTACACTTATTTCTACCAGCTTAGGTTAAAAACTTCCCCAAGGCACAAATCCTTCATTGTCCTTGGATGAGTACTGCTGCCACCACCAAGTGAGTTAGACAGAGATTCAGGAAAAGAACCACTTGGAGTTCCTGTTTCCCCAAAATATCCCCCCAAGCTCCTAAAAACCCAATCAGATTCTTAAAAAACAGGACTTTATTATAAAGAAAAAATAAAAGAAGCACCTTTGTAAAATCAGGATGGAAAGTAATTTACAGGGCAATCAGATTCAAAAGACAGAGGATTTCCCCTCTAGGCAAAACTTTAAAGCTACAAAAACAGGGATAAACCTACAGGGAAAATTCACAAGCTACAACAAAAGATAATCTAATGCATTTCCTTGCTATTACTTACTATTTCTGTAATATTGGATGCTTAGTTCAGATATGGTTTAGGGAGATGTATTTTCACTGCCCTAGTTCCTCGCTGATCCAGAGAGAACACACAAAGGACAAAAACAAACAACCATCCCCCACAGATTTGAAAGTATCTTCTCCCCTTATTGGTCCTGTTGGTTAGGTGCCAGCTAGGTTATCTGAGCTTCTTAATCCTTTCCGGGAAAAGGAGGGATTAACCTTTACAGGTAAAGGAGGGATTTTATGCTACCCTTCGCTATATGTTTATGACAACCTACTTAACTCAAATGCCTGACACACACTTGGGAGAAAAACTCTCTGTGTGAAAATCCTGATGCCCTTTCACTGAGGGATGAAAAAACTCCTACTCTAGTTCTCCCCTCCCCCAAGGAGTTCTCTAGCAACAACAACAACAACAAAAAGACTTCATATTCTCCATATTTCTGAAGTACAAAAAGAACCAAGCAGAATTTTAAAAGATTCAGGTCTCCTTTGTCCATCTTAAAGAAGCAAAAGACAAACAAAATACAAACACAGTTTCTGTCCCCCTTTGCAAGTCACCTTAAACTCAACAGCAGCAGCAAAGGTGTGAACTCAGTTCCTGCCCATCCCTCTCATCTTCAGGGAGATGTGAAACCAGTAGCCCCCACCCTCCAAATAACCACATCCTTCTCAATGCAGTGGAAATAAGAACGATCAGAGTGGGGGGACAAGGCAGTGTTAGCCACAGACCTCTGGGAGGAGCTAACCTCTGAAGCCAGCTGCTGCTCACAAGGCAGTGACACAGACACTCAGCTGGGGTCCATTAGTTTAAAACGTTTAAGAGACATTAGAAATACTTTTGAGGGTCTGGGCCAAAGTTTTTTTCCTCTGGGAATTCCCTTGTTTGTGTTTTTAAATAGGAATAATGCAGAGCTCAATCTCTACCAGACCCCTTCTGCTCCCTGGCTCTCATGTAGAACTTAAATGCTCTGCCTCTAACTTATTTTTTGTTGTTGCTGGAGATGGACGCTGGGGTTGGTCTATTGCTCTGCACACTCAGCCTTCCCTGATCAGTAGGATAATTAAGCAATCAATTTGCAAATACATAGAAGATAATAAAGTGATAAGTAACAGTCAGCATGGACTTGTCCAAAACAAATTGTGTCAAACCAACCTGACAGCTTTCTTTGACAGGGTAACAAACCTTGTGGATAGGGGGGAAGTGTAGATGTGGTATACCATGACTTGAGTAAGGCTTTTGATACTGTCTCGCATGACCTTCTCATAATCAAACTAGGGAAATACAACCTAGATGGAGCTACTATAAGGCGGGGATTGAACTCACAACCCTGGATTTAGCAGGCCAATGCTCAAACCACTGAGCTATCCTTCCCTCCAAAGTCACAATTAATCGCACTGTAAAAAAGATAAACAAAAGAAAGAGTAGTTTTCAGTTCACCTCATACAAGTCCACTCAGTCCTACTTCTTGGTCAGCCAGTTTCTAAGACAACAAATTGTTTATATTTACAGGAAATAATCCTGCCTGCTTCTTATTTACACTGGCGCCTGAAAGTGAGAACAGGCGTTCGCATGGCACTGTTGTAGCTGGTGTTGCAAGGTATTTACGTGCCAGGGATGCTAAACATTCATGTGCCCTTTCATGCTTCGACTTGTAGGCTCTAAAGTTTTACATGCTTTGGTTTTGAGTGCAGTTATGTAAAAAAAAAATCTACATTTGTAAGTCACACTTTCGCGATAAAGAGATTGCACAACAGTACTTGTATTTTTCAATTCCCCTCCCACTATTTCTTTTATCTTTTTTTACAGTGCAAATATTTGTAATAAAAAATAATATAAAGTGAGCAGTGTATACTTTGTATTCTGTGTTGTAATGAAATTAATGTATTTGAAAATGTAAAAAAAAAAATCCAAAAATATTTATAATAAATGTAAATTGGTATTCTATTCTCGTTTAACAGTGCTATTAAAGCTGTGATAAATCGCAACTATATGTTTTTAATCTCACAATTAACTGTGATAATTTTTTTAATCGTTTGATAGCCCTAGTGCTTACATACAATGTTCTTTGCGGCTCTTAAAGCTCTTTACAGAGGAAGGCAAGTAGCAATGGGGGGAATAGCCGCAGAACTGATGGGACTTGCCCCAGTCGCTCAGTAGGCGAATGGAAGAGCCGAGAAAATCACGCACGTCTCCTGATTCCCAGCCCAGGGCCCTCACCACTGGACCTAACTTGTCACTCTCACAGATCCTGCATCAATCTGCTCACAGTGGGTCCCAGCTGAGCTCAAAGGGTTGGGAGATGGTCTTCCAAACCAAGCCCCCGCCTTATCCCCCAGCCTCCACTCCCAATGGAGATCTCGCTTTAGGACTGCAGAATTCACTTTTGCAATGTTAGACTCTTCCCCAGCGACGAATGACACAGCAGCACAAGACTGGTATTTACTGGGACGAAACAATAGTTTATTCTACAAGGTGAATACAAAGCGTTAAAGAAACAAAGCTGGGCTTGATTCACTCCTATTTCCGCAGTGAGATAGGATATTTATGAGCCCCTTTTCCATTGTGCATTGTTTTAAAGACCCAGGCGGAACCTACTACACTTTCTGGGCTACAAACACTAAGTTACAGATCGGAAGCCAGGACAGAGCCTGTCTGAATATTACACCTTCGAAACTTCCCGACAGCTCCCAGGCTTCAGGAATCTAGCTAGTCAATCTTCTATAGCAGACACAGCTGGGCACTAACTAAACTGGTGTGAGAAATGTGCTGAAGGCTTTGATCCTAAGCCCACTGATCTCCATGGAAATGTTCCCAGGAGCACGCAGAAGCAGAAGTTAACCCAGCTTGACACTCAGATCCCAGTTGGAATTTGTGGAGCTGGCGATTAGAAGAGGGGGAAAAACCCCAAAGCAAAATATTCTTCTTATTGCAAATTGAACAGTTTGAGCTGAGTCATTGAGACACAACAAGCACAGATCCCACCCCACCCCCACTCGTGTCAGAGCAGAACCACACTTCCAGGCGGCAGCTGCCTGGGTTAGGTAATAATCGGAGATATACCAATCTCCTAGAACTGGAAGGGACCTTGAAAGGTCATCGAGTCCAGCCCCCTGCCTTCACTAGGCAGGACCAATTTTTTGCCCCAGATCCCTAAGTGGCCTCCTCAAGGATTGAACTCACAACCCTGGGTTTAGCAGGCCAATGCTCAAACCACTGAGCTATCCCTCCCCCCGGCTACCTCCTAATTGCAGAATTGCACCTATAACAGACTATGAGCAAGATCTCAGCTGCCAGGCCAGGAAGGCAGGGACTGGCTTCGGTGTCTCTAGGAATCCCCTTGATTTCCCTCCCAGACGGATACATGGGACAGTCTATACAATGGCTGCACATCACTGCTCAGCCTGTCTGTCCCACTCCAGCATCACATGGAGCTGGGCCCTAGAGGACAAGTCAATCCCCCACCCCGAGCACCCTGCAGCACTCCCAGCGTGGCCCTGAGGCAGGGTCCCCAGCATGACAGTGCCTTGTGCTAGTCCTGTGCCACTGGGCCAGCCCCGTGCTCAGACACACTTCTGGCCCCTGCTCTCTCTCTCTTTCCACTGTGATCCAGGCAGCCCTCGGATCAAACAATCGCTGTCAGTCAGCTGCCTCGTGGCACCCCAGAGGGGGAAGCATGTCACTGGTGGGACAGTGGGTGGAGGTATTTTCTCCAGGGCTTTATATTTAAGTTGCAGGGGCCCAGTCTGTAACACCCAAGGACTTGACATAAACACTGAATCAAAGTAAAAGAAACCCAGCTGGTGCTACAGCCCATCTGCCTAATAACTGGGCAGGGAGCTCTGCTACTCAGACACTGCTCTCTATCAAAGCAGCGGCTTGGTGGACAGAGAGCCTGACTGGGCCATCAGCCACGCGTCAACCCCCACCCCAGACCCCGTGTGGGAGAGGCAGCGAGGTCCCTGCTTGCTTGGGCTGGGGCACAAGCCAGCAGGAGCAGCATACAACACGCTTTGGGATCCTTCGGCTGCACTAGAAGTGATGAGCGTTGCTATTATTGCTTGGCTCTGTGTCGCCGTGGAAACGCTGCCTTGAGCCACTAGAGGCTGGGGCCAGAGTCGGCTTCCTCTGCTGGACGGGAACTCGGGTCCTCTGGCTCTTCTGCTTGGTCCCCGGGAGACATCGCGTGCTGGGGGCCAAGGGAGAGCGCCTTGGGGTCGTTCCCGGCAGCCCCGTCCTGGTGCACCATCACCTGGGCGGGGGAGCCTGGGCCGGAGCTGCCCGAGGCCTGGCTGAAGTTCTGGAAGTTGTCCTGGACTCGCAGGATATATCTGTGCAGCACGCTGGCCCCATCCAGAGGGCTGGCGGGGGCAGGGTGGGCGGGCCGGCTGTGATGCAGGCGCTTCACCTCCGCGTGCAGGCGCGACACCAACTTGTTCAGCTCGGTGATACGGTTCCCCAGGTCTGTGAACAAAGCGCAGGCACGGCCAGGTGAGGGCAGGGCTATGGGGAGAAACAGCCCACCTTGCGCCCACAGCAGCCCACTGGTAACCATCACCTCTCTTAGGGCTCAAGGCCATTCATGAGATTTGAGGATCCCCATCTCTGCCCTTAGACACACCCACGTGTGGAGCTGGTTCTTGGGGTGAGCAAGTAGCATGGGCACGTTGGGCTCCAACTTCCAGGTGCCACTGTCCTTCTACCACATGGGGCATCCGCACGGACTTTCTGCAGCGTAGCACAGACCATTACTGCCTGAGCTAAAGGAGTGACTCCGCTGAATGGCAGCAGTAATAGGATATTATCCTTCAGGGCAATGGCCTCTAGAAGGGGATGTGACCCACACTTTGCCGGGGTGTGACACCTGCTTCTTCCTGACCCTCATCCTGCCCCCTTCTTCCCTCCCCTCCCCACTGTATTATGGAGTCCCGGTCAGGCCCTCCTTGTTTGCCAGGGTGGAGGGGGCTCTCCAGAACTGCCAGTTAGTCACAGAATTTAAGGCCGGAAAGGACCTTAGAGCATCCAGTGTGTGCTGCCATGTATCACAGGCCACCAGCCAGACACTAAGCCCAGCAACCGAATGAGACCGGAGTATCCCAGCCCACAGCAGACTAGGCTAGACGTGCCATGGGCAGCGAACAGGAGGGCCCGAGGTTCACCAGTGCCCAAGGCCCCACGCAGTGCCAGGGTTACCTTTCCTCCTGCTCTCCTCGAACTCCCGCCTGGCCGTGTCGATGTAGCGCTGCACCAGAGCCTTGATGACCTGCAGCCGATAGGAACGGCGGCTCTCCCCGCCCAGGCCGACGTCCTCCAGGGCAGTGTTAGCCTGAAGAGGGTGGGAAACAAGGTTATGCAGGCACCAGGTACCAGCACGGCTTAGCATTTACCTGGCATCTTGCAACACCAGGAGGCTCACTTGCCCTCTTCATGCAAAAAGAACAGGAGTACTTGTGATGCATGGAATGGAACATATATTGAGGAGATATATATACATACAGAGAGCATGAAAAGGTGGGAGTTGTCTTACCAACTCTGAGAGGCCAATTAAGTAAGGGAAAAAAAACTTTTGACGTGATAATGAAGATAGCCCAGTACAGACAGTTTGATAAGAAGTGTGAGAATACTTACAAAATTGCCACCCGCAGGTCTGTCATTGAATGTCATTTGCAACAGAAAAGCTTCAAAAACAGACTCCAAGGAGAAACTGCTGAGCTGGAATTGATATGCAAACTAGATACAATCACCTTAGGTTTGAATAGGGACTGGGAATGGCTGAGCCATTACACACATTGAATCTATCTCCCCTTGTAAGTATTCTCACTCTTCTTATCAAACTGTCTGTACTGGGCTATCCTGATTATCACTTCAAAAGTTTTTTTTCCCTTACTTAATTGGCCTCTCAGAGTCGGTAAGACAACTCCCACCTTTTCATGCTCTCTGTATGTGTATATATATCTCCTCACTGTATGTTCCATTCCATGCATCCAAAGAAGTGGGCTGTAGCCCACGAAAGCTTATGCTCAAATAAAATTTGTTAGTCTCTAAGGTGCCACAAGTGCTCCTGTTCTTTTTGTGGATACAGACTAACACGGCTGCTACTCTGACACCTCTTCATGCAGCCATTTTACAGTCCGAGTGGGTGCAATTCACCCAGACAGGATCTAGTCAGGCAGATGGAATTCTGGGAAGCCCCTGTTCCCTACATATCCCAGGACACGACTGGAAAAGAAGTTGTTTGCAACGGACTCCAGGGGAGCACACGCCTGAGGATAAAGCAGCCTCACTGCCAAGGTAGCTTTCCCCAGGGCTTGGTCTGCAGACAGACAGACAGACAGACAGGGAACTTACGATGGTGGGAATTGGGGGGTAATCCTGTTGCCTCTTGGGTTTGGAGCAGCAAAGGAATCGGAAGATGCCCCTGGGGAAGGCAGAAGGACATGTGTCACCAGGGGAGGGGGCTGTCACCGAAGTACAGCCAGCCCTGGGGACGCTACGCTCAAATCTGAATCCAGGTCCAAAGGGATCCAAAATCGGGGGGAGTCTGGAGCTGGTTTCTGGTTCTGGCCCAACGGAGAGATGAGCCCCAGCCACGATGTTCAGATCTGAACCGTTCCAGAATTCAAGTTCAGGCCCTTCACCCTACAGAAGAGATTTTATCCCCTAACTTTTAACCTCAACAGCTACCAAGCCGCGGCGCTGAGAGGGTCTGCTAGGCCCAGCTGCACTGCGGCCAACACGCCCTGAGAGCTAGAGGCCAGGGGGACACGCTTCACCCCACAGTGACTTCTCAGCGAGTGCTGGGCACTGGGCTGCAAATAGCAGCCTTTTAGCAACTGCCTCTGTATTAGGGTTGCCACCTTTCTAATTGCTGGTAACCAGCCCCCCAAGGCCATGCCCACCTCATCCCTTGAGGCCACGCCCCTTCTCCACCTCTTCCCCAAGGCCCCACCCCTGCCCACCTCATCCCTTGAGGCCACACCCCTTCTCCATCTCTTCACAAGGCCCCACCCCTGCCCCGCCTCGTCCCCCAAGGCCCCGCCCCATCGCTTTTCCTTTGGGGAACACTCCAGCGTTCCCTGCATTAGTTCCTTTCTCCAAACCTGTCTCGGTCTCCTCAGGAGAACTGGTCGAGAAACATTTCCAAAGAAAAACAATTATTTACTTGAAATGGTTCATGAAAACTTTCCAAATGTTCCAATTTTTTTTTACTTTTTTCACTTCCCCCCCCCCCCTTTTGCCACTGAAATGAGGGGAAAGGGAGAGAAAGAGGGAAAAACCAGTTAACAAAAAAAAAATCAGTTTTCTGGTTTTCTGGGGTTTTTTGGTCAAACAAAATCTGAAAAACTTCTGAAAAAACAACCCAACATAATATTTTCCTCACAACTTTTCATAGTTGAAAAAAGGATATTTTGGGTTGAAAATAGATTTGAACAAAACCAGTTCAGCCAGCTCAGCACAGAAGTGACTCTCTTTGCAAAGTAGCTGATCCCCAGGTTGTAAAAGGCCAGTGGCTGGATGGCCTGGTGGCAAAGGCCCTGGATGAAGACTCAGAAGATATGAGTTCAATTCCCTGCACCACCACAGACTCCCTGTCTTATTGGAAACCCAGGGGTTGGCAGGCTAAAGCCCCCTCCCCCAGCCTAGTGGGAGGGACCACTGGACCCAGGGATCAAATGAACACGAGGGACAACAAATGAGAAAACCAGGGAGTGAGGTGAAGGTCATAGGTTCAAAATGAGAGTACTGGATGGGGACACTGAGCAGAGAACCCCAGACAGCACCCACTGCTCTGCAAAGGTGTTGAGGGAGCCAGTGGACACTACCCAGTGAAACCCTACCGGGGTGACTATAGTGGGGTGGTTACCCCACTCCTGCTCTGAAGGGCTTAAAACAGCCCTGGGAGAGGGCTGTGCCAGGGGAAAGGCTGGGCTGATTGGAAAGCAGCCACAGCTGTGGCTGGCTTAATGAGGGCCCAGCTGGCCCTTATAGGAAGGCTGTGAGCCAGAGAACCAAGAGGAGTCTCTCTGCAGGCTGGGAGAGAGCAGGGCCTGGCTGCCTACTGGAAGTGAATCAAGGCTAGGGAGAGCCAGGGGAGCTCCATGCTGGCAACTCCCCAGGCTGCAGGGGCTGGTCCAAGGCAGAGGAAGGCAGCAGGTCCGAACCCCCTTGTCTATGATGAGTGGTTTTTACCCTGCACTCTGCCCCAGGGAGCGGGGGCTTGATGTTGACTGGCAGTAGCCCAGACTGAGGCTGTGACGTTATGACTGTGATATAATATCTCATTGAAAGGTGACAGGGCCAGAAAGAGTTAATTAACTCCTAGACTGACCTGACCCATGGGTGAACCTTGAGGACTGGTTAGAAAGATATGTAAATGAACAGAGCTTTGAAATGCAAGTCTGCATTGTTAGAGGTAGAAGGGGAGAGGTTTGCTCAGGTCTTGTGATGTAAGCAAACAAGTCTTGTCTATTGCTATAGTTTTAATTCAAAGATCAAAAAAGGAATATTAACATTTATGATGATATTTGAGTGAAATAGTATTATTGTCTATGTGTCTCTTTGAAGGTTGTGCTAACCTGTATCTGAACTGTTTAATGGATAAATTACTCTGTGCTAATTGCCAGGATGTTTGGGAGAAGGAGTTAAGCCTATTGTTTTCTCAGGCCGAAAGGCTGCTGGAAATGTATAAGAAGCCTGGGACACGATCCTCCTTCATCTCAGCTCTGCTTTGGGTTTCAAGAGGGGGAAAACCTTAAGCCATAAGGATTGAGATCCCCAGTCACTGACTGGAGCCACCCTGAAGATGGACATTGGACTATAACCTATGGACTATTTCTAAAAGGACTTTTGGCAACTACAAGCTCATCTCTGCTGTGTATCGGAACCTCAAGAATTAAATTCAAGTCTGTCTGTAGATTGATCTTTTAACCAACACTCTCTCTCTTTTCTTTTTTAATAAATTTTAGCTTAGTTACTAAGAATTGGCTATAGCGTGTATTTTGGGTAAGATCTAAGTTATAATTGGACCTGGGTGTGTGGCTGATCCTTTGGGATTGGAAGAACCTTTTCTTTTATATGATGAAGTAAGATTTTTAGAAATCATCATCATATCTGGCAGGTGTGTCTGCACGGAGGCCTGAGGCTGGGCACTTTAAGGGAACTGCGTGGTTTGGACTTCTAAGTGACCAGTGAGGTACTACAGAAGCTGTTTTGTGCTGGTTGGTAAATCTAAGTATTGAAATAACCACCAGCGTTTGGGGTTTGTCTGCCCCGTTTGGTTTGCAGTTCACCCTGATTGAGTGACCTCAGCTGGCTCCCCCGGGCAGCACCGTCACAGAGGCAAGTGGGGATTGGAGGGTTGGGGGTTTCCCAGAGAGGGGAGACCTATAGAGACTGGTGGGGGTATTGCCAGGGGGCAGCCCTCGGGTAAAGGGGCACTGAGGTCTGGGAGGGACACAGGGCCAACTACAAGCAGGACACGAGCCTGCAGAGGGCGCCCAGGCTGGAAAAGAGCTAAGTCCCTGAGACAACCAGCAGGAGGCGCCACCAGGTGCGTCTGTGCCCCATTACAGTGACCTTGGGCAAGTTACTTTGTGCCTCGGTTTCCCACAGGTACAATGGGGATTATTCTGGCTCGTGAGGCTGAGCTGACTAACATCTCTGAGGTGCTCATGTACTAGGGTGACTCACTGCCAACGCGCGTGGTGCGGTTTGCGGAGCTGACATCACCTGACTGAGTAGAAGAGGGACTTTGGTGTGGGAATGATGTTAAATGGCACAGGCAGCGTCAGGCCCTCCCTGAAGTAGGACAGGTAGAGTTTGGAGCGGGCGAACTTCCACTCCACGTCCGCATCATCCTGCAAAGCAAGGAAAGCAGGTTGTGATCTACGCTGGGGCCAATCCTGCCTCCTGCGTTGGGCGGCCATCAGAGACCTTTGAGGCCGTGTGTGATCTTCCCACCCGCCCTCTAGAAGCCCTATGGTCGCCACCATTCCCTCAGAGCATGGCCAGCTGGTCTCACGACCTGCCCCATATAATGGGTGAAATGGTATTGAACGGCATCGGCACATGCAGGGGAGAGGGACAGTTCTATCACCGGGGAGAGTCGTGGGGCTGAGGCTCTGGGATGGAGACCGGCTCGGTTCCTGGGAACTGGCCACGAAACTCATCGAGATCACAGGTGTGGCTCTAGCTGGTGCGACACCTGGGCATCCCCAGCTGGTGGGCGGGGCCTGATCCGCTTAAGGATGCACCCAGGGACCCTTCCCCAGCATGCGCCAGCCATTGTTCTGCAGCCGGGCAGGAGCGGGCTTGCTCGGTGACAGGAAAGTGCTCTCATGCCAAAGGACACATGCTAGGCCCAGTGGGGAAGCTGGCACCACTGCAAGAGCTGTGCCCAGTGCAGGGTCGTCAGCAGAGGGACTCATACTGACCGGCTGCACAGAGGGGAATTTCACCCTTGTACACGAAGGGTCCCCAGTGCATGTGTGAGGGAGAAATGCAGCCACTTCTGAGGTGGGGCACCAGACAGGGCACAGCAATACTATAGCCAACAGGATTAAATGCAGCCACTTCTGGGGTGGGGCACCACAGCCCTCTCGATAGTGCACAGCAATACGACAAACAACAGGGATTGTATTTTGACGGGGGCTTGGGGGAGGAAGGAGGAGGAAGATTTAGGGGAGGCTGAATGGAATTGCCCCATTGCTGGTTATTTTAACAGGGCGGGGAGTGCCAAGGAGAAGAGAAGCTGCGTAAGAGGAGGCCCATTCACCACGGGGTCATTCTGCTCCAGGGCGGGGACCCAGGGTGCAGCCGCACTCCGGCAGGGCTGCCAGCGGCCCTAACCTCGATCTTCTGGAAGGAGTTGGTGATCATGGCGATGAGCATGTTGAGAAGGACGATGACCATGACGATGGTGAAGATCCCGTAGAGCGCCCGCCCCACGAACTCCACCAGGGCGTACTGGGGCATGTCCACCACGCTGTACTCCTCCATCCCGAACATGGTCCAGAACAGGAACTGGAACGTCTCGTTGAAGCTGACAGAGAGGGGGCAGCAAAGAGCAGGGCCTGGTTACAAGCCGGGCATTCCCCACCCTAACAAGTGTGCGAGACAGCCCCGATCCTGACCCCACCGACATCGGCAACCGCTTCCCAGGGGAGGCAGGATTGGCCTGTGTGTCCACTAGATCTTCCTGGGTGAGTCCTGACTCCTACAGGACCCTTCAGGAGGCACCTGCCAGCACCCACCTGGGCCCCCAGGAAGGTTTGATTGAGATGCAACCTATATTTTCACCCCATTGTTGGTGGCACCAGGCATAGCCCAGTGTTGACAGAGGGGTGGAAAATGACAGTGCCAATGAAGGCTCCCTGTATTAGGCCTCTGCTTGTCTGAACCGCTTCTATGTTTAAACTTTAATTAACCCCACAGGCTAGATGGAAAGAATGGAATGTGTGGCAACTAGTTATCAGTACCAGGAGGCAATTATACAGCCTGCTTGCACCTGGCTAAAGGGAGTGAAACAGAATGACCGGTCAAGAAAAGTTACTAACGAGATAATATGTTTTTGCCAAGTATGATCTAACCTGTTTAGAGTAATTGCTACGTTATAATGTATTTGCTGTATGAGAACTGAAAAGGAGGGAGAAGAAGGGGGGGGAGGGGGGAGCTGGGCATTGGGGGTAATAGACATGCTTAGCTAAGATCATGTATAAAGACAGAGAGCTGCTTGTCTGGGGTGTGCTTGATCTGAGGCGTGTGCCTCCAAGCATCCTGCGCTTTGAGATCTCAAATAAACTTTTTTTTGCTTCTCCACCCTGGTGTGTCTAATTGGAGCGAGGCACTCCGGGCAACGAATCACTGTTGCTGTAGCCTCAGGCCTTTTGTGCCGGCAACACCATTATTCCTTGTTAAATCCCCACCAGCACCCCGCACAACCCCGCTCCCTCCGGAAGTGCCCAGACATCCCAAACACTGGATCACATCCCCTCGGAGTCCTCATCATTGTCCTCAGCTTCATTTTCCCCATAGCCCACCCCCCACCGGGCTTCTTGGAATCCTCTAAACCAGGCCTCCCAGTTCCACCACAGGCTTCATCCGCAGAGCACCCCAAAGTCCTGCCCCTCAGCTCCCTGCTCACGCTACAACCCCATTCACGTCGCTGGCATGTGCCCAGGGGCCAGGGATCGCCTGGATACTGCAGGGGCCTTTAACCCTTTCTCTCGGCCTCAGGCATCACTATGCAAAGCATCGGGCCCAGCTCAGCCCTGCCCTGAGCCGGGAGGCCCTGGGAAAGCCCTGGTTGCGCGAGGCCGTACTTCCCCAGCCGCTGGAACTCCTGGTAGTAAACGTAGGTGTTGTTGAGTCCGCACAGGAACGCGGTGAGAATGATCATGAGGATGAACATGAACCTGTGTGGGGGGAAAGCCCAGAGAGGAGATCAGAGAGGCAGGGAGCCGCACGGCCTGACCTGGAGGACTCTAGTTTGATAAGCCCTGTTCATAGTGGGGATGTGTCCAGCATAAAAATCCACCACTGGCCCGCCCCCAGCACCGGCACCGTCTCAGCCAGACAATTATCCTTCTCATCCTTTAGTACGTTGACACTATGTGCTGGCATACATAAAACCGGCCACACTGGGTCAGACCAAAGGTCCATCTAGCCCAGTATCCTGTCTTCTGACAGTAGCCAATGCCAGGTGTCCCAGAGGGAATGAACAGAACAGGGAATCATCAAATGATCCATCTCTTCACCCGTTCCCAGCTTCTGGCAAACAGAGGCTCGGGACACCATCCCTGCCCATCCTGGCTAATAGCCATTGATGGACCTAGCCTCCATGAACTTCTCTAGTTCTTTTTTGAAGCATATTATAGTCTTGGCCTTCATAACTGTTAGAGGACTTTCCCTTCACCCCCTCCCCTGGTTCTTGTCACGCAGACAGAAAGCAGAAGACCAGAAGTGCGACATGCAGACAAGGTGATGTTTATTGGGGTTAGTTCCAAGCAAACATGGCCACAGCTCTACACGCCGGCAGAGTCTGTTCCCCAGTGTTCCATTCCCAGCTCTGACACCGCAGAGCGTTTACCCCGTGTCTCCCTTCCCAGCTCTGACACCGCAGAGCGTTTACCCCGTGTCCCCCTTCCCAGCTCTGACACCGCAGAGTCTTGCCTGTGTCCCCGTTCCCATTTGCCACTTCCCCATTCCCTATTCCCATTCTCATTTCCCCTTCCCCTGTTCCCAACTCCTCCTCCTTAGCAGGCCCAGCTACACCTGCAATGCACGCCCACAGTCCCACCTCTTACAACTTAGGGTCATGTTCCATTTTGGGTCTGGGGTCTTCATCCCACCCCTTTTGTACCCCATGAGAGGGGTAAGGAGTGAGGTTGTGCTGCGGTCAGGGACGGGCATTTCTTTGGTTTTCTAGTGTTTTATACCTACCCTCCCCAAAGCCCCTTTGCCCCTCCCGACTGGTTGCTTGACTTTGCCTTGAGATAGGGGTTGAGGCAACCTTAAAATGTGCTCTGGAGTAACACTTTAACTGCTCGTATCTGTTCCCATTGTACTAACAAATCCAGCTGGCTAGGCAGAAGCAACATCAGTGTCTTTGTCCCTTGTTTACACATTTTAGTATTAGAGTATCAAAAAGTCAAAACCAAAATTCTATCTCAGGCTAACAAAAAGACCTATATACTAACAACAACATCCTCTGGCAAGGAGTTCCACAAGTTGACTGCGTTGTGTGAAGAAATACTTCCTTCTATTTTTTTAAACGTGCTGCCTATTAATTTCATGTGGTGACCCCTAGTTCTTGTGTTATGAAAAGGAGTAAATAACACTTCCTTATTTACTTTCTCCACATCAGTCATGATTTTATAGACCTCTATCATATCCCACCCCCAGTCTTATTAATCTCTCCTCATACGGAAGCTATTCCATACCCCTAATCATTTTTGTTGCCCTTTTCTGAACCTTTTCCAATTCCAATATCTCTTTTTTGAGATGGGGTGACCACATCTGCATGCAGTATTCAAGATGTGGGTGTACCATGGATTTATATTAGGGCTGTCAAGCGATTAAAAAAACTGATCGTGATTAATCGTGCTATTAAAAAAAATCATAATTAATCGTGCAATTTTAAAAAATCACAATTAATTGCATGATTAATTGTGCAGTTAAAAAATAATAGAATACCATTTATTTAAATATTTTGGATGTTTTCTACATTTTCAAATATATTGATTTCAATTATAACACAGAATACAAAGTGTACAGTGTTCACTTTATTTTTATTGCAAATATTTGCACTGTAATAAACAAAAGAAATAGTATTTTTCAATTCACCTAATACAAATACTGTAGTGCAATTTCTTTATCAGAACATGCATCCGACGAAGTGGGTATTCACCCACGAAAGCTCATGCTCCAAAATGTCTGTTAGTCTATAAGGTGCCACAAGACTCTTTGCTGCTTTTACAGATCCAGACTAACACGGCTACCCCCCTGATATTTATCAGAACGGTTGAACTTACAAATGTAGAATTATGTACAAAAAAAACCTGCATTCAAAAATAAAACAATGTAAAGCTTTAGAACCTACAAGTCTACTCAGTCCTACTTCTTGTTCAGCCAATCGCTCAGATAAACAAGTTTATTTACATTTGCAGAAGATAATGCTGCCTGCTTCTTGTTTACAATGTCATCTGAAAGTGAGAACAGGCATTTGCATTGATGGCACTGTTGTAGACAGTGTTGCAAGATATTTACATGCCAGATGTGCTAAAGATCCATATGTCCTTTGATGTTTCAACCATCATTCCAGAGGACATGCATCCATGCTGATGACGGGTTCTGCTTGGTAACGATCCAAAGCAGTGCGGACCAACACATATTCATTTTCATCATCTGAGTCAGATACCACCAGCAGAAGGTTGATTTTCTTTTTTGGTGGTTTGGGTTCTGTAGTTTCTGCATCAGCATCTTGCTTTTTTAAGACTTCTGAACGCATGCTCCACACCTCGTCCATCTCAGATTTTGGAAGGCACTTCAGATTCTTAAATCTTGGGTCAAGGGCTGTAGCTATCTTAAAAATTTCACATTGGTATCTTTTTGGCATTTGTCAAATGTGCAGTGAAAGTGTTCTTAAAACAAACAACATATGCTGGGTCATCATCCGAGACTGCTATAACATGAAATATATGGCAGAATGTGGGTAAAACAGCAGGGGACATATAATTCCCCCCCAAGGAGTTCAGTCACAAATTTAATTAATGCTTTTTTTTTTTAACGAGCATCATCAGCATGGAAGTATGTCCTCTGGAATGATGGCCAAAGCATTAAGAGGCATATGAATCTTTAGCGCATCTGGCACGTAAATATCTTGCGACGCCAGCTACAACAGTGCCATGCGAATGCCTGTTCTCACTTTCAGGTGACATTGTAATTAAGAAGTGAGCAGCATTATCTCCCACAAACAAACTTGTTTCTCTTAGTGATTGGTTGAACAAGAAGTAGGACTGAGTGGACTTGTGGGCTCTTTTACACTGATTTGTTTTTGAGTGCAGTTATGTAACAAAAACCCTACATTTGTAACTTGCACTTCCACAATAAAGAGATCACACCACAGTACTTGTATGAGGTGAATTGAAAAATATTATTTCTTTTGTTCTTTACAGTGCAAATATTGTAATCAAAACTAAATATAAAGTGAGCAGTGTACACTTTGTATTCTGTGTTGTAATTGAAATCGATATATTTGCAAATGTAGAAAAACATTTAAAAATATTTAATACATTTCAGTCGGTATTCTATTGTTTAACGGTGCGATTAATCACGATTACGTTTTTTTGAGTTAATCGTGTGATTTATATAGAGGCAATATGATATTTTCTGCCCTATTATCTCTCCCTTTCCTAATTATTGCCAATATTCTGTTTGCTTTTTTGACTGCCGCCGCACAGTGAGTGGATGTTTTCAGAGAACTATCCACAATGACTTCAAGATCTTTCTCGAGTGGGAACAGCTAAGGACCCCTATGCCACTGCGGCTCTGTCTGCATAACCCCATTGTGGAGATGAGGCTGTCAGCCAAGGAAGGGGTTTTCCATCACCCTAGGAACACTGTCGCCCCGAGTGTTCTTCCCTGGACCTAGTTGGACTTGTGCCGGGAGGTAGGCTGGCACAGGGGTCTCGGTCGGGTGGGTGGGGGGTTTTCACACCCTGGCTCTGATGTAGCTTCGGCAACCTAAGTATAGACCAAGCCATGGACGTGGATCCACAGGGATGGGGCTAAGGCATCCTACCAGGGAAACATGGGGCAACATGCAAGGCAGCTGCCAGTGAATAATATGCAGTGCCAGCCCCCCGGGCTGCCCAGCAGCTCATTCCCCAAGGTGGGGGGGGGGGGCAGAGGGATTCAGCCCCTACCGGATCATGTCGTCAATCATCTTCCCAATGGAGATCTGCAGGGTGCCCAGGGACTCATGGGCGGGCAGGATGTAGGCCAGGCGGGTGAAGCTCAGCATGCTGGTCACTGCAAACAGCACCTCGGCGACGAACTGGGGGTCTTCGGGCTGCCACTCGTGCCGTCCTGAACACGGGGAGAGGAACCTCAGAGACACAAGGCTGGAAATCTGGGGGGGGGCCATCGTTGTGTGGCCTACGGGATAAGGCTCTGGGACTGAGGGCTATTCCTGGCTCCATCACTGGCCTGCTGGGTGAGTCCCTGTCCCGCCCTGTGCCTCAGTTTCCCCACCGGCAAAATGAGGATAATGACACAGACTTACCATATAAAAGTGCCTCTAATTGTCATTCCAGAGTCACAGCCATGCTCCAGTTAGCTCCCCAAAAGCAAACCCTGCCCCCAGGGCGGGCTCCTCAACCCCCCCTCCTCCATCAGTGCTTCGCCAGCAAGAAATAATCACAACTACCAAGGCCCGGCTCTTATCACTTTATGCCAGATCCCCACAACCAGAACACGGCAGATTTGCTCCCTGCAGAACGGCCTGACGCTGACCCCTGCTGGCGGCCGGGGAGAATTTCCTGGTTCATTCAAGCGACCGGTATTTTAATTTACTGTATTATAACAATCACGTTTTCTTTCATTAATGCTGTTTCTCTGCTAACATCAGTAAATGCGGGGGGGGTGATGTGTTCTCAGAGCACCGCTTGGGCAGGGAATTGACGGATTCCCACCTTGTGAGGCCAGAGAGATCCGAGTCTGATCACCCAGCTAACACAGGCCAGAGATTCCCTTCACATCGAGCCAGTGACTTGTGGGGGGAGGAAAAGGTCCAGCCATGAGCTGGAAAGGGAAATCTTTCAAAGCAGGGTATGCGGAGGTTGAACAGAGGGGATGGGACGGCTCGGGGGGAGGGGGCCTGGGGAAATGATCCAAAGCCAGTCGCCAAGCCACTGACCCTGCCAGCACTGACAGGCCTCCTCGTTGGTAAGAGGCCAAGGAGCGAATAGGCCATAGAGAGCTCCTCTCCCCCAGAGAGAGGTGTCTCTGCAGGGCAGGGCCGAGGCCCAGCAGTGGGGCAGGGGGGAGTGAGGCAGAGCCATGCAGTAGCCATGCTGGGGATGAACGTGGAGCACTAGACACGCCGAGCGGGAGGAGCGGGGCCGGGCCAGCGGCTGGAGGGGGCGGAGATCAAAGCCGGGGTGCCCCGGCGGTGGCTCCTCACCGGCTCTGGTGAAGTAGTAGCACTCCGGCGAGGAAGGGGCGTCCAGGCAGTGCAGGTGGCCCCTCCCGGCGACCAGCACCCGCAGGGCGAAGGAGGCCAGGTACAGGCTGAGGATGACGACGTCCAGGCAGTTCCACAAATCCAGGAGGTAGCTGTGCAGCCCCTCGATCCACACCTCCTTGCACTCGTACCAGAAGAAGCCTGCCAGGGCGGGGTGACGCCTGAGCACCAAGCCCCCTCGGGCTGACACCTCCCCAGGGGGTGGATTGGATTCAGCCTCTGGGCAGAGCTTTCCCCTCTGCAAATTGGGGGGAGGAGGAGGGAGGAATCATCCTTTCTTCTTCTCCCTCGTCTGCCTTGCGTCTCTGCCCCGTCAGCTCCCGTGGGCAGGGTGTTCGTACAGCACCTGGCACAGCAGGGTCCTGATCGCAGCTGGGGCCTCCAGGGGCTTCCGCGATACAAGTCACGATGACTCCTCGCTACGGCCCCCTAAATGCTCCACCCTGGAGAGATCTGCACCCTGGAGAGATCTGCAGGCCGCTCCCAGACCGTAGACTGACCCAGCACCCAGCCTTGCCCCCATGGGGAGGGTTTCACCATTGACTGCAACGGATGCAGCATCCGGCCCTTAGTTCTCTTATCCCTTCCCCACGGATCGGTGCCTCCAGCCCTTTCATCCCCATCGCTGCTCTTCTCTGAATCTCCTCCCGCCGCCTGCCTCCAGCAGCCCCTTGGGCACTGGGCTTAAAAAGAAAAACAGCCCCGGGAGCACGTAGCCTGCGGCAGGCGATCGCTGCCGGTGCTCACGGGAGGATTCCGACCCTAGGGGCTCAGCTCAGCCGATTCCAATGGGAGAGTGCGGCTCCCTTCAGAGCTAATTGATTATCGCATCGTACCAGGGCCAGGGAAACCATCCACCCAACTCACTCCTGTCGGCTGTTCTCTCTTCCCCAGAGCCCTGGGGCCCGTGTTGCCTGCTGGAGGCTAATTTCTCTCCCCACGTCTATCTGCCCTGAAACCTCCTGTCTACGTAGGAGCTGAGAAGACCTTAGGGACACAAAGCCCTTCAGGGGGCTGGATTTGGGACTGAAGATTATTAACAGCCGCTGCCTCTGTGCTGGCTTCAGCGCGGGCAGTGAGAGGTCTCGGCCCAGCTCCAGACGGGCGCGTGTCCCTCTAGGAACTGCCACCAGGCCCCGTGCTGGCCGTCTCAGCAGAGGTAACAAGAATTCAGTCAGCCCTGGAGAGGAAACCCCCCTTCACGCCTCTAGACCCAGCCCCCGCTGCTACGCATTGGGATGGGGGGCGGGGGGACTGTGCCCAGAGGGATTCGGGGATGGGGGGGGCTGTGCCGAGAGAGATTCAGGGATGGGGGGGGCTGTGCCCAGAGAGATTCAGAGGTCAGGCTTGCTGTAGCCAGAGGGATTCGGGGGGGCTGTGCCCAGAGGGATTCAGGGGGGCAGGGGGGCTGTGCCCAGAGGGATTGGGGGGGCTGTGACCAGAGGGATTCGGGAGTGGGGGGGGCTGTGTCCAGAGAGATTTGGGGAAGCAGGGGGGCTGTTCCAAGGGGGATGGAGGGGGGCTGTGCCCAGAGGGATTCAGGGGGGCAGGGGGGCTGTGCCCAGAGGGATTCCAAGGTCAGGGTTGCTGTAGCCAGAGGGATGGGGGTGCTGTGCCCAGAGGGATGGAGGGGGGGACAGGGGGGCTGTGCTCAGAGGGATTTGGGGATTGAGGGGGGCTGTGCCCAGAGGGATTCAGGAGTGGGGGGGCTGTGCCCAGAGGGTGGGATTCCCTGGGGTGCAGACAGTTGACACAGGGCCTAAGCACCCTAGTTAAGACAGCGGCAGCCACCTGCTTCTCCTTGAATCCTGTGCTTTTGTTGTCCCCTGCCAATGCCCCTCCCTGCCAGGCGACAGGGGCAGCTACCTACCAGCCACCCAGACCATGTGCAGGGAGTTCTCCCACACGATCTGACTGCGTCCCAAGAAGATGTGATGCTTGTGCTCCAGGAACAAGGACTCCACCAGCAGGAAGATCAGGAACCAGAGGTACGAGGCCGAGTGGAGGAGGAACTTGATCACTGGGATCTTCAGTATTTTGCCAACCTGCCCAGGGATGCACAGGCAGCGTCACACCTCAGGGCTGCAAAGAGTCCCACAGCTGCCAATGGAGGGCAGAGACCCACAGCCCCACGCTCATCCTGGCCTGCACAGGGACCCATTGAACTCACTGTGGTGGGGGGCTGCACAGACACAACGACTGCCTCTCCTTGGGTCATCAGCACCACCATGCAGAGCTAAGGGAGGGACTCTGTTAGCAGACAGCAATAGTAGGCTGTTACCCTACAGCGAAGCAGCTGTTAGCGGAGGCCACGACACACACTGAGCCAGTGTGTTGTGTAAGGATCTCCCCGAGCAGATTGGGGCCCAATATGCAACATATAGTTGAGCGAGGGGGAATATTTAAGCATAAAACTCCCCCTACCGAGCATTTGCAGCAGCAAATCTGAAGTGCTGGAACAATGGAGAATAAACTCAGAAGGGGCAGAGATATGGTGGAGTTCAAATTCATGGGATATGGGTGGATAATTCACACCCACACATTGTTGGCTCGGTTCTAGGGAGAAAAATCAGTAGAGCTGCAATCAAGTTTCCATGGGCACGTAGGGATTGCCAGCCTGGATGAGACCCGAGGTCTCTCTAGCCAGTCTCTGGTCTCTGAGGGCCAGCACCGGCTGCACCAGGAGGCATAAGAACCCTGCAGTAGCAGATGTGGGAGAATCTGCCCCCTTGTTGGGTCCCATCGCGGCCTGGAAGGCTGCTCACCCGCGACTTTGGGGCAATCCAGTACACCAGGCACAGGAGGGGCATGGTCAGGAAGATGGAACAGGAGACGAAGAACTTCCAGAGCGTGTTGCTCCCGCGCCAGCCCGACAGGTTCCCGCACCAGATGGACGACAGCACTTGTTGGCAGATGGGATGGGCAACAAACTGATCCGGAAGGACGAGACGGGAGGAGATCAGTCAATTGGGAACAAAAATATTTATAACCACCAGTAGCTTTCTGTTGCCCCAGCCCTTTCAGCCCCAAAGGTCCCAAAGCCGTACACAGGCACTCTCTGTTTCTAAGGAGCCCTCACCTACCAGTGACATGCAGCCACCTCTTGGGTGGCACATGGTTTAGCCGCTGCATAGCTGCACTGCACAAGGGCTATGGGCATGGGGTGAAGGATGATCCCACAGCCAAGTGATATTCAAGGGGGGGAATTTAGAGAGGAATGGTGCACCCTGGAACCGGGACCCTGGGGTTCACACCCTGACTCCCAGGGATCGTTAGTGACGTCTCATCTGAAAGACTGTGCCTGCGGCGCCCCCTAGTCCTATGCTGAGGTATTGGCTCAGTGCTGAGCGCCGCCTAGGGACACCAGTCTCCTCCCTGGATTCACCCTCTTCTGGTTGTAGTTGACGGCCAGCCGGAGCCGGGCGAGGTTGGGGATGCCCTCCTCGAAGGCCTGGCTGTCCAGCTCCTCCTCCTCCTCCTCGCTGTCCCCCAGGTCGTTCAGCACGGCTGTCACCTCGCTCTGGTTACGGCACATCCCCAGCAGCTCAAAGGCGAACTCCTGGCTCAGGAGCTCCAGGCTGAGGTACTCTGGCTGCGGGAGGGGAACAAGCAGGGGCACAAGGGGACAGTACCTGAGCGCAGGTCCCATCCCCTGCTACTGCTGCAAGGATTTTCCTTGTGCTCTTTGTCTCTGGTCGGTCATGGCTTTGCCTCCTTTATTTGTGCAGGGGGCTGGAGTTGCTGACCTCTCAAGGTCCCTTCCAGCCCTCACAACAAGAGGTGCTCAGAGTGAGAGGGCCGCACACGTACATATGTAAAATTAACCTGTGGAACTCCCTGCTGCAGGGTGGGAGAGAGGCAAATATCTCAGCCAGGTTCAATAGAGGATTCGGCTCCTGTGGGTGCCAGGATGAACATGTTTGAACATCTCCCTGGAGTGGAATGGGGGGGAGGCAAAATTCGTCCCCACCCCCCAACCCCTGGCTCACACTGGGGAGGGATGATGACTGTTAAACCCCCAGGGTCCAAATTCAGAGCTGGTAGAAGCAGGTGTAACTCCACTGAAGTCTAGCATGTTGCACCTGCCTCTCTTCGCTCCCTGGGTCCTGCACACCCGTCACCCCAGGGGAGGTGGAACCCTATATTCTGAGTACACAACCACGGCTACCCACAGAACAAGGATGGACGGAGAGCGGAACGGAGACCCCAGCCTCAGCATGGAGACTGCGGAGAGCCTCACCTTGAACTCCGGCTCCTTGCAGGAGAGGCGCTGCAGCTCCCGGCTGAGCTTGAAGGCGGTCAGAATGGCATCCTCGCTGGCGATGGAGAGGTAGGCCCGGCTGGCGATGCCCTTGTAGGTGTTGATGCGGAAGAGGGAAAACTTGAGCAGGTCGTACTTGCGGCCGTTGCTGCACTCCAGGCAGGTGCAGGAGATCTTGTGGGGCCGGGGGATGGCGTGGCCTTTCTGCACCAGCATGTCCACGATCTCGTAGAGGTCCTTCTCGCAGGCCAGGGTGAGCGGCGTCACGCCGGGGGCGAAGCGGGCGTTGTCGATGGAGCGGTCGAAGAAGGCCATGGAGAAGGACTTGATGTCCATCTTGATGCTCTTCTCCTGGTCCAGCCGGTCCAGCAGCATCTTCACCACCTGGGGCTGGTTGGTGTCCACGGCGACCAGCAGGGCCTCGTGGATCTGGCGGAAGTCGAACTTGACGTAGCGCAGCAGGGTCCCGGTGATCTCCCCACCGCCCGTGCGGATGGCCAGGTTGAGGGCTTCCCGCCACGCGCGGTCCTCACTGTCGGCCTGCTGTTGCAGGATCCCGTCGCTCCCCTGCAGCAGCTGCTGCACCCGCAACAGGTCCCCCTCCTGGATGGCGTCGAGGAGCTCGCTGGGGAACTTCAGCTTCCTGTTGACTATCTCCCTCCAGTTGGGTTGCTGCGAGGGGCAGAGAGTGGCACAGTGGTGGGCATGCCTCTGCGTAACCCCCACCTGGAGCCAGGGCTCTGCCGCTGGCAGGCTCCCAGCACCAGCTCCTTGGAAAGGAGCCCGCAAGCTGCTGGAGCCCTGGCTAGAGGTGGGGACTGGGCGGCCTGAGAATGGCAAGCTCCTTTCTGCTGAGCAGAATTGATGTTCTCCTCAGTTTCATGCGTGCTAGGCAATAGCAGCCACAGATGGTCAATTTCACATGCATCTTTCACAAATGCCATCATGTGGGGGGTTAGAAATGGAATTTTTAGGGCTCTCCAGTTTGCCAGGAAATTTCAGTAAATTTGCTTTCATTCCAAATTGGAACAAATACCAAAATCCCCTGTGAACCCAAATCCCTGAAGCATGGCCAGCTGCACCCAGGCGTTCTGAATTCCACCTCCTGCTCTAGCCACTAGAGCACTTTTCCTCCCAGACAGGAGCCCAGACGTCCTGAATCTCAGTCCCGATTTAGCCATCAGATCACGTCCCTCCTACGAGTAGCTAGTAGCATCCCGAGATCTGCAGGGCAGGTATGCCTGGAGAACTCGCAAACCCGTGTAACCTGGATGTATCTGGCTCTCAGTTATGCTGGAGCAAAGCCAGAGTCGCTCCATTGAGGTCTGTGGAATTACTCCGGGGACGTACCTGAGAGCAGAACCCAGCCCCTCCCCACGGCTGTCAATTGGTTGGAGCTACCCAACAATGAATTTGGCTCAAGGATACGGGCTCGAGCTTCTGGCATCCAGTGGTTCTTTCCCATTTAGGGGGACTGGGCTGGCTTGAACTCTCCCTTCTGCCCCCCATACCATCAGCCCTTGCCACCATTGGATTGTTGTTGGTTTTTTTTACCTCAGTGCTAAGAGGCCCCCGGTGAGATCTCCCCTCCTCTGTGCTAGGTGCTGTACGTACACACAGCAAGAGCCAGTCCCTGCATCCAAGAGTTTACAGCTCAAAGGGACAAGACGGAGCGAGGAAGCTGAAGTTTTATTCTTCCCTTTTACAGATGGGGAGGGAGATTAAGGGACGTGCACAAGGTCTTGCCCCTGGAGTCTGCAGCCGAGGCAAACCCCTGTCCAGGGCCTCGCACACAAGACATCAGAACCTGAGTCAGGGAACTGAAACTCCCCCAGGTAGACAGGCCATCACAGGCCACCACCTCACCCACCGCGCTCTCTCAGTTTGGATCCAGCAGCACGTTTCAGACCCAGCCTCGCCCCCACGCTGCCATTCTCTCTCTGAGCAGCAGAATTGTCAGGAAAGAGAAGTATGTTGGAATGGGGGATGAGAGAGCCCTGCTGCTAGCTGGGAACCCCTCTTTCCCTTACTCCTCCCTTTCCAGGCTCAGAGATTGCCATTCCCCGCGTAACAGAACACATGCCGCCTCGGGAGAAAGGTGGTGGCACTGCCTAATTACCTGCTGGCTAATTAGCTCCCCAGGTTTCATTAAGCACGCCTGATTGAATTCACAGCTTGGCTATTTCACAGCACCTCGACTGCATTAGAGCCAAATGGGGCTGGAAACCAGCCAGGGATGCTCTTTAAAGAACAAAAAACAAGGTGGGGGCTGGGTGCCGGGCTCAGGCACAGCTGCTCAGAAGGGCCCTGCCAGATACAGCAACAGCCTGCGGCGGGGAGAACAGCTCGGAGCATTCACAGTGGCAAAGAGCCGGGAACGGCCCCTCTAGGGCAGCGGTGGGCAAACTTTTTGGCCCGAAGGCCACATTGGGGCTGTGAAACGGTATGGAGGGCCGGGTAGAGAAGGCTGTGCCCCCCAAACAGCCTGGCCTCCACCCCCTCCCACCTCCTGACTGCCCCCCTCAGAACCCCCGACCCTTTGAACCCCCCCTGCTCCTTGTCCCCTAACTGCCCCCTCCCAGGACCCCCCCCCGCCCCTAACCAACCTCCTGGGACCCCACCCCCTATCCAACCCCCCTTGCTCCCTGACTGCCCCCTCCTGAGACCCCTGCCCCCCAGGACCCCACCACCAATCCAACCCCCTCCCCGACCCTTTCGGAACATGGCCCTGCAAACGTGGGTGGAGGACTCAGGAGGAGCAGGGGCAGCCACGCAGCCGGACAGAAGCAGCAGTTTCCCCTTCAAAGCGCCGCTTCTCTCTGGCCAGCTGCGCGGCCACCCGGTGCTCCTCCTGCGTCCCCCAGCCGCATTCCCTGTGCTCTCGCCACCTGCACCGCCCGCCTGCTCCCCTGCCCCCGCAGTGCAGCCCCTCCCCGCCCCCTCCCCTCCCCCCGCGGGGGTGCTGCCAGCACAGTGAGCTGAGGCTGCAGGGGAGGGGCCGGGGGTTTAGGGGCCAGACAGGACGGTCCTGAGGGCCAGATGTGGCCTGCGGGCCATAGTTTGCCCACCTCTGCTCTAGAGGCTGGTCCACCTGAAGGATAACAACCTACCACCGCTGCCAGTAAATGGAGTCACTCCTTTAGCTCCAGTGGTAGGGGGCTGTGCTGTGCTGTGGCACTGGTATTCTGAGGTTCAAACCCTGCTGGGTGGATGGGAACAAACTGTATCATTTGGTTCATATTTAAGTCCCTGTCGTGCTCACTTCCTAAGAATATGTACGAAGAACAGAAGAGGTGAAGGGGGAGTGAATTCCAGGGGACTATCTGCACCAGGCACCTGATTGTGAGAGTGATGCTTATCCAATCAAGCAAGAGAAACAATGCCATGTGGCTTCAGCACCCCAATTGGAACTAACCAACTCGGCTTGGTAATCGACCATTTGCAAGGAACTAGTTGCAAAGGAGCTGTGGCTGGAGAATAATTCAGCCTGTCACATTGGCTAAGATCAGAGAAGTCAGGAGAGCTAGGTTCAGTTCCCAGCTCCGCAACTGACTCACTAGGTGTTGTGGGGCAAGTCACATCCCTGTTCGGTGCCTCATTTTTCCCATCTGTAAAAGGAGGGGGGAAATGAAACTCAGAGAATGTCAGAGATCTAAATGGGCTGGAATAGCACTACACAGAAATGTGGCATAGGGAGATCGTTGTAATTAACTCAGAAGGCCAGAAGGAACCAGCATGATCATCTGTTCTGACCTCCTGCACATCACAGGCTACAGAACCTCACCCACCCACTCCTGTAATAGACCCCTAAACTCTGGCTTAGTTACTGATGTCCTCAAATCCTGGTTTAAAGACTTCAAGTTACAGACAATTCACCATTTACACTAGTTCAAACCAGCAAGTGACCCGGGCCCCACGCTGCAGAGGAAGGCGTCTCTGCCAGTCTGACCTGGGGGAAATTCCTTCCTGACCCCAAATAGGGGGCTCAGTTAGACCCTGAGCATGTGGGCAAGACCCACCAGCCAGACACCTGGGAAAGAATTCTCTGTAGTAACTCAGAGCCCTCCCCAGCTAGTGTCCCATCAATGGCAATTGGGGATATTTGCTACTAGCAGTCACAGAAGCCTCATGTGGCACTGTAGGCAATCTCATCAGACCAGCCCTCCATAGACTTCTCACAGTCCAGAACCTCAGTATACCCGATCTCAGTCACTTGCAAATGACACAGAAGCAGGTCTGTGGGGAAGGAGAGAGGTACAGTCTGGGATTCCAAAGAATGTCCTAAGTTCAGGGGAGCAGCTGCTCAGATGGCTAAGCTGTTGCATCATTACCTGTTGCACAAACATAGAGCGAGAAATAGCTTTCCTGTTAACCCCAGAACTTCTGCAGTGTCCTCTGCTTCTTTCGAGCGTGACTGATTAATATTTTCACCTCTGAGGTTGGGTTATTAACAGTAACTAAATACACAGGACAAAATATTCATTTTATATTACTAGATGCTCCTGTCCAGATCGACTCCAAAGCATGTAACATACAGCACCACTAAAATGCAGCCACCTCTGGAGTGGAGGGAAGCAGCTGAGCAGAGCACAGTACAACTGTGTGCATTGGGGGGTGGGGGATATTTTGGATAAGGACTGCCAAGCAAATCCCCACCACTTACAAGCATGAATTCAAAAGCATGTTACTAATATCAAATCCTTAAAATTCATCCTAGGCCTGGGCAATAGTTCATTGGCCCCATTTTAGAGATGGGGAGATTGAGGCGCAAGAGAGGCAAATGATTTAGCAGCAGAGATGGGATTAGAAGGCAGGAGTTCCTAGCTCCCAGATCAATGTACTACACCTCCCTCCCCTGCGTCCTTAAAAGATCCAGCCACACACTGTGCACTGCCTGGAAGTCGGTACCTCTGCAGCCCCTTGGAAGGATGAAAGGCTGAGCCAGCTGTGATATGATTCAGGCCAGGGATTTGAGTTGCTAGGAGACAGAGCGTCAGGCATTTAGGTGCACTGGCCCCTTCCTCTGCAGCAATCACACACCCTGATCCACCACCTAGATACTTAAGAACTGCAGAGGGGACACTGAGGCACCAACACAGTATTCAGAGAAAACATTAAGAACATTCCCAGTTCGTCTCAGTGAGACCTGAGCCAAGGACCCTCGCTGAGAAGCCCCTGTCTTAAGTGGCCAGCACCATGTTGTTCAACCTTCCTACCAATTTTCCCTGCTCCTCCTCGGAGCATTACCCCACGGGGCACTGTGTGGCCCCAATGCCGGTACAGGACAGGCAAGGCAGGTCTCACCATGGCAGGGCTGTTACAGAGAGAACTCTGTTACTCACCATGACGCTTTCCATGGCCAGCAGATCACTCCGCTGCGCCGGTCGCTCCTTGCCTAGAAGCAGCCAGCTGGAGAGAGGGCACGAGGATGCCCAGGGCCCTGGTCACCAGTGGGAGAAGCTCTGGCTCAGAGCCATTGCCCAAGGCCATTCACATTCACAAGATGAAGTCCCGAACTGTGCCACGGCTCAGCCCAGGAAGCTCCGATTTCTGCCCTTCTCCCTCCACCTGGGCAGCAGCTGGCGTCTTATTTCCTTCCTCCGTTCTCCCTCCAGCACCCTGGGACAAGATGAAGTCTTGTTTGTCCCTGGCACGGGTATGACCAGGTAAGAGCAGCAGGACCCACCTGCCCCTTCCCCAGAGAGCAGGGCGGCTCCAGGCACCCAGAGGGCGAAATTAACGAGGGCAGAGGCAACTCAGCAACCGCCCTCCCACATTGCTGCGGGGAAACTACAGGTGTTTTTCTCTGGTTGTTTTTCTTTCCTCTGTCTCTCTCTCTCTCTCCAGCCCCTTTTCACACCCTAATCCTTTCCCTGCAGCAAATGAACTCCTTGCTTAGATCCAACAGGCCTCTCTGGAGAGCATCAAGAGAATAGGTTTGGCTGCTGGGGTACAGCCCTCACATTCAATATCCAGGTTTATCTCAGACTCCAAGACCAGAAGGGATCGTTGTGATCACCTTGTCTGACCCTCTGTACAGCACAGGCCAGAAAACTGCCTCGCAATAATCCCTAGAGCGGAGCTTTTAGAAAAACAACCACTATTGATTTAAAAATCGTCAGCGATGGAGAATCCACCATGACCCTGGGTAAACTGTTCCAATGGTTAATTATTCTCACTGTTAAAAATTCATGCCTTATTTCCAGCCTGAATTTGTCTAGCTTCCACTTCCAGCCATTGGAACATGTAAGACCTTAGGCTGCTGCCAGAGTGAAGAGCCCGTTATTAAATATTTGTTCCCCACGTAGGTACTTATAGATCGTGATCAAGTCACCCCTTAACCTTCTCTTTGTTGAGCTAAACAGACTGAGCTCCTTGAGTCTATCACTATCAAGCAGGTTTTCTAATCCTTTAATCATTCTCGTGGCTCTTTTCTGGACCCTCTCCAATGTATCATCCTTCTTGAATTGTGGGCACCAGAACTGGACACAGGATTCCAGCAGTGCTTGCACCAGAAGTAAAATAACCTCTCTTCTCCTACTCGAGATTCCCCTGGTTATACATCCCAGGGATTGCATTAGTCTTTCAGGCCACAGCATCACACTGGGACCTCATGTTCAGCTGATTATCCACTATGACCCCCAAATATTTTTCAAAGTCACTGTTTCCCAGGATTGAGTCCCTCAGCCTGGAAGTACAGCCTCCAGGCTTTCTTTCTAAATGGAGACATTTACATTTAGCTTTATTAAAACAGATTGTTTGCTTGTGCCCAGTTTACCAACCGATCCAGATATCTCTGTATGAGTGACCTGTCCTCTTCATTATTTACCATGCCTCCAATTTGTGGGTCATCTGCAATTTTATCAGTGATGATTTTATATTTTCTTCTAGATCATCGATAAAAATCTTAAATTGCATAGGGCCAAGAACCAATACCTGCGGACTTTCTGTAGAGACACACCCGTTCAATGAGTCCCCATTTACAGTTACATTTTGAGACCTAGCAGCTAGCCAACTATTAATTCTCCTTTAACCCTCCTTTAATTCTTTATTAATTGGGTCCCATATCAGCCGCTCCATTCTCTTTCCCAGGACTGATGTCAGGCTGACAGGCCTATAATTACCCAGGTCATCCCATTTACCCTTTTTAAATATTGGCCCAACATTAGCTTTCTTGCAGTCCCCTAGAACTTCCCCAGTGCTCCAAGACTTATTGAAAATCAGTATTAATTGCCCAGCGAGCTCCTCCCTGATAGGACTTCATTCTTACCAGGATCAAGTGTCCCCTCGCCGCCTGCAGCCCGCTCCGCTCTGATCTCTCCAGGTCTCTTTAGTTTGGGTCTTGGCCACCTGCACGTTTGCTCCCACCCCCTGATTTTGCATCATCTGCAAATCTGATCGTGGTTGGATTGAAGCCAAAGAACAGCTGACAGATGTGAAGCAGCTGCTCGCAATCAGAGATGTGCTTGGTTATCTTAGTTTAGCCTCTGGAATCTTAGAGCCGTGAACTGGCCAACAGCTGACAAAAACATCCCTGCTTGGAGACCGACTGCACTGCCCAGATGCCCTAGCAGGTCCCTGCACTCCCCAGATCTTTCAGAACTAGTCTGTTAGGTAAAGCAAGGCTCTTAAACGTCTGGGGGCCAGCTCAGCATGGGACAGGACAAGACACAATGCTTTAGCTCTGCTAATTATCAGCACTAACCAGCCATGCCTAAACTGCATCAGCTTCGCAGTGCAGGATGAATGTCTCTCAGTGCTTCCTTATCTCCTCTCTGCCAGTGCCAACCAGACATGTCAGGTCCCCAGAGAATCAGGAGGCAGCTGTGACTGTGTGTTTGCCTGTAAATTACCTATCGCCCTCCTGCAAGTGTGCAGCTGCAAAAGCAGGGAACCATTCTGGATCTACCCATAACCACATGGGGTGGAGATCCCCTATTCCTGGGAATTCAGTTCAGTGTGTCCCACACAGCCGTGCATCCTATGAGTTACATGCAGGGAATGGGAGCCATTACTACGTGTACTGAAGTGACACTTACAGGCCTCCATTGGATCAGAGTCCCACTGTGCTAGGCACTGCACATGCTAACAGGCATTGCCCTGCCCTGAAGAGCTTTATTGTCATCCTGTAACGGGTTGACTCACCCCTGCGGCGCCTCCTGCTGGTGACTCTGGGAATTAGCTCTGTTCCAGCCCGGAGCGCCCTCTGCAGGCCGGTGATCCACCTGTTTACTATTGGCCCCGTGTCCCTCCCAGGGCCCCGGTGCCCCTTTAACTCTTAACTGGGTTTCCCCGTCCCAGGGGAACCCCCACCCTACTATCCCCACTTCGCCTCAGTAGTGGCTACTGCCCAGTCTCTATCTAGCCCCCGTTCGCTGGGGCAGACTGCAGTAGCCAGCACTCATCATCGGCAAGGGGGTTTGGACCTGCTGCCTTGGCCTACCCCTAGGTTGCCCCCTGCAACCCCAGTACCTTTTGCCCTATGCTAGGCTGCAGCCTGGGGTTTTCTAGGCAGGAGCTCCCCAACCTTTCCCCAGCCCTGCTCCACCCTAGGTACCTTGTTTAGCTACTAAGCAGCTAGGCCCATCTTCTCTCTATAGCCAGAGAGAGACTATGTGTCTTCTGGCTTCCCTGCCTTCTTATAAGGCCCTGTTGCTCTGTTTGGGGCGTGGCCCCCAGCTGCAGCCACTTCCCCAATCAGCTCAGCCTTGAGAGCCACTGCTCTCAAGCCCTGCCAGACCACTTTTTAAACCTCTTCACAGCAGGAGCAGGGTCCACCCTGCTACACATCCCCATTTCACAGATGGGAATTGAGGCAGCAGCACTGGGACTAGAACTCAGAGCACTGGGCCCTAGGCCAGTGCTTTAACCACAAGGCTGTCCTCCCTCTAAGTGGGCTCCCTGCTTCTGTTCCTACCTACCTGTCACCTTGGTATCTAAGGGTACATCTAACACGGCAGCTGGGAGTGTGTCTCCTAGCCAGGCAGACAAACATGCTTCACTGGAGCCAGCACATGACAAATAGCAGCGTGGATGCTTCAAGCTAGCCACCCGAGCTTGCCTCCCATGACAACTACAGGGGGGAAAAGGAGACACTTTTCATAGAACATTCACTCCATATCTGACCTCTCAATTCCCATCCTCCAAGGAAACCTTCACAACACCTTCCAAAAGTGAGCCTGGGAGCTTAAATTCCTAACATCTTGAATAGTGTGTGTAGATGGTCGTTCCCTCAAAAAAAGATATATTGGAAAAAGTTCAAAAGAGGACAACAAAAATGATTAGGGGCACGGAACAGCTTCCATATGAGGAGAGATTAATAAGACTGGGACTGTTCAGCTTGGAAAAGAGACGACTAAGGGGGGATATGATTGAGGTCTATAAAATCATGACTGGTGCGAAGAAAGTAGATAAGGAAGTGTTATTTACCCCTTCACATGACACAAGAACCAGGGATCACCAAATGAAATTAATAGGTAGCGGGTTTAAAACAAACAAAAGGAAGTATTTCTTCACACAACACAGTCAACCTGTGGAACTCTTTGCCAGAGGCTGTTGTGAAGGCCAAGACTAACAGGGTTAAAAAAAACAAAAAAAAACCTGGATAAATTCATGGAGGACAGGTCTATCAATGGCTATTAGCCAGGATGGGCAGGGATGTGTCCCTAGCCTGTTTGCCAGAAGCTGGGAATGGGCAACAGGGGATGGATCACTTGATAATTGCCCTGTTCTGTTCATTCCCTCTGGGGCACCTGGCATTGGTCGCTGTTGGAAAACAGGATACTGGGCTAGATGGACCTTTGGTCTGACCCAGTCTGGCCATTTTTATGATCTTAACTTTGCTAGACACCAAAAATTACAGATTTTATAAAGACACCGGATTTGGCTCATTACAACAACCCATAACCCGCTAAGACTCCTTTGGCATGTGACTGCAGAGGCGTTAGCTGCCCACTTCACCTGGAATGGTCTCTTGCAACAGGTGTTAACTCCTTATACTTAACAACCTGTCCCACCTTGTATTGAGCTGTGACACTCAAAGTGCCTTTCCCAGACCTGAAGAAGAGCTCTGTGGGGCTCGAAAGCCTGTCTCTCTGACCAACCAGATGTTGGTTCTATAAAAGATATCTCCTCCTGCACCTTCTCTCTCTAATATGGGACCTATGTAGCTCCACCAACACCGCAAACAATCCGTCCCTGCATCACAGGTGTATGTGAATGTGTCCATCTGTCTGGCTCTGGCTGAGTCATCATTGTCCTCCTTCCAATCCCCCCTCAACTCTCCTTTGCTGTGAGGCTGACAAAAAACTTGACAGAGGTCCGGCTACTGATGTGCTGAGACCCACGCCTGCCATGCTGGCTAATACAGTTTTTGTTTCTTTGTGCTCCCCCTTCAGTCTGTCTCTGTCTGTTGTCTCTTGTCGTACGCTTAGGTTGTAAGCAATTTGGGGCAGGACCATGGTTCTATTCTGTGCCATACAGCTCCTAGACCATCCCTGCTGTGATCCTTCTGAAGTCAATCGAGTTGCCCCAGGGCTGAACGCATTCCAGGATGCCCGTGGCATGGGGCCTGTGTCCCCATGTCACCACGACGGCGATGGCTCTTCAGTCCAAAGGAGGCTCCAACCCAGCTGAGCAGTGACCTTAAGGCTCAGATACAGGGATACCTCAATACGGGGCTGATGGGGGAATAGGGGGGCGTGTGCCAGCCAGCCCTATTCCACCCACAGCCAGGAGTGGGGGGTCTCCAGGGCTCCTGCCTGCTCTCCACAGGTGCTGGCGTGCCTCTCCACCTCTGCCGTGCTGAACGAGAACTCACAGATGGGGCACGGCACCCAAGCCTCGGGGGGCTCCTCGCGCTGGGGATCTTCCCGTGGCGGGGATGGCCAGGCTGTGTCTGGAAGGGAGCCATCTTCCCCACAGGTGGAGGCGTGAACGGGAAGGAGATCTGTGCTGAAGCAGCCTGCAGTGAGGAGAGATGACAGCAGAGCTAACCCAGGCCCACCTGGACTTCCTGGCTGCCAATGTACTGCACGCCCTGGCCACCTGGGGCTTCAGGCTGAGAGCAAGGTTAGAACTTGGGACCCCAGGCCCTTGCCACTCGATCTCTGTCAGCTGTTCCTAGTGTAGGGCCTACCGCATAACTGGGCAGTTCTGATTCCAGCCAGGAGAGGGCAGTAGCATGAACAGAGTGCAGTTTTTATTACTTTATGACAATCAACATGTATACAGTGCTTCTCATAAATTCCAAGGCCAGAGGGGACAATTGGGATCACCTGCTCTGACCTCCTGTATAACACAGGCCAGGGAACTGTCCCAAAACAATTCCTAGAGCAGAGCTTTCATTCTGAAGGAGCCCAAGCCACTGTACATTCACCTGCCGTTGAAATGCAGCCACCTCTGGGGTGGCACACGGCAGCTGTTGAACAGCAGCGAAGGCTCCCATAGCCAATTGAAAGTGCTGGGGGAGAATCAGCTCGGTGGAGTGTAGTTGCAGCCTGCCTCCGAGCTCAAACCCTGGTTCCATGAGTTCGACAACCTCTGCAAACAAACCACGGGTACTGAAACCAACCTCACCTCCCTACGCCCCTTTGGGTCTCCTTAAGCAGGTGTGACCGAAGCTGGCTGAACTGCTGGGCGCTTGGCTGCTCTGAAAATCAAGCCACTGGGGCACTCAAGTATGGGTTTAACTGGATACCTTTTAGTTAACCACGTTTGAATCTTAGAAACGTAGGGCTGGAAGGGACCTCAGGAAGTCATCTTTCTAGTCCACGTCCCTGCAAAGTCATGAATAAAGGTGGCAAGGCTGCGACTAAGACGGGAGAGAGAGAGCGCAAGGAAATCCCTCGCAGCAGTAAAAGGTGATGGGAGTGGAACTCAGGAACTGAGCTGTCACTGGTGTTCTAAGGGCGGCGTGTGAGACTCTTCCTTTGAGACGCCACATGGTGGTCAGATGGGTAACAATCCAGACTGGCTGTCTCTCTAATGGCCCATCTACACGGCAAGCGAAGGTGCAATTGTAGTACGGGTAGGCATGCTGTACGAGTAGGCATGCTGCATGCTCATCCAGCTAGCCCATGTAATAACAGTAGTGACGACACGGCAGCATGGGCTAGCAGCGAGAATACGTCCCAGGTTGTTAGCCCGTGCTGCTGGATCTTCACTGCTATTGTTACTCATGTGAGCTGGATTAAAGATGGCATGGTCTGCCTACCCACGCTACAGTCACACCTCCCCGGCAGTGTAAACAGACCCTAGAGATACACACTAGTTCAGAGATACTCACACTGAGGCTCACAAGCCGCAACTGGCTCTTTAATGTGTCCCTTGCGGCTCTGTGCAGCACACAATATTAGAACACTGTGATTGAATTATTAACCAATCTAAGTTATTAACCCATCAGGATGCTTTTACTAGGTTATTAACCAATTGTAGTTGTTAAAATAATAACATTTGGTCAGTCATTTTGCTGTGAGAATCATATATAGAGATAAAAGGTAAATATTTCCCTGTCATACTGTTTAAATCTGACTCTATAGTACTGAGGTAAAGGAAAAGCTGAATTCACAGGACTGTAGCTCTTTTGGGTAATGTTGGTCACTAATTTGGCTCCTGAACCATTGAGGTCTGAGTACACTGCTCTAGGTCAATACCAAATTACTGGTCTGCCGCACCCCTGGGGTGAGGTTCTTTGGCCAGTTTGCAGATCAATCTAGACAGATACAATGGTTCCCTCTCGCCTTGAAGTCTATGCTCACCCTCTTCTTTGAGTCCAGCTCTGGAGACAGAATCAGGCGAGACACCAAGCTGAACACCCCACTGATCGCAAACCCACCAGATGGGCAGGGATCCCCTCACTCTTTTTACAACCAGCTGAGTTAATGGAGGGGCCTCCCATGCTCGACCCGAGAGCCAGCTGCATCTCAGGGGTGGATCATATGAGCCGTACAGATCCGGTGTGTGTGTGACAGACCCAAAGGGCCTTCCAAAGAGAGCGATTTAGGCAGGAGGACGTGCTCTAAGGCACTCATTATAGCTGGCAGCTAGCCTGCACTCCAGAACACTCACCTGCACAGATGGGGCATGTGCCCATCTCCCCGCCTGCCTCTCCACCATCATCCAGCTTACTGGGCCTTCCTCCCCAGCTCCTGGCTCTTCCTCCCTGGGTGCCAGGCCTGGGCATTGACCTGCAGAGAGAGATTTCAGGAGCAGCTGCTTCTCCAGTTTGCAGCATCCTTTGCACTCCCACCTCAAAGGGTTAAAGTACAGCCCAGGCTCAGAGAAGCTGCCCTGCCTGTTGAGACACACCAGAGGCGGCAGCTGGAAGGGCCAGGATCCCCCCATTCCTGCTATCCCGTCCTACGCACCCACTGGCTGTGATAGAGACCCAGAGGAGAGCCTCAGGAAGGCACTGCGTGGACAGGGACACTGGCTCAGAGAAGGAGCTGCCAGCTGGGCTCCGAAGGGGGAAATTGGGACATTTGGAGGGTTAAGGGGAACACAACAGGGCTGATCCGTTACCTCGCTGCGGTGCCTTGAGATCTTCGTTTCCTGCTTGGCTTCATCCGGACCTTCCTCAGGGGTGGAGCGTCATGGACATCCTGCACGGGGCCTGGAGAGTAACCACCAGCAGCATTGTACCTAGCTCCTGGATATAGAGCTTTGCAAAGCAGGTCGGGATCACTGTCCCCATTTCACAGATGGGAAAACTGAGGCAACAGGAGGGGAAATGACTTGCCCAAGGTCACCCTGCAGCCCAGTGGCAGTTCTGAGACTAGAACCCAGATCTCCTGAGTCCCAGCCCAGGGCTCTGCCCACCAGGCCACAAAGCCAAGCCAAGTTGGCACCAACACATGCAGATGTGCCGCTGGCAGGCAGTTTGGTGGGACTGGAGACCGGGAGCTCCCCATGCTCCAGAATCAACAAGAAGCAGTTTTGAATGGCGATGCTGAGCCACGAACACACAGGGGAGGGACATGATTCACTGTCTGAAATGGACACCAGGTGAGCCCAGTCCATGGAGTCTGCACCAGGGGATCAGGGGCTGACGGTGCTTAGCTATCTTGGGGGGAGTGAGCTCTGCGCTAGGAGGGTCGAGACCCCAAGGAGAAAGGGGAGCTGGCTAGAGGGGGAGGGGGCTGGAACGAAGAGCAACGGGAGGAAATGGAACAGAAGCTGCCGACAGCGAGAGCTCCTCCTGTGGGACAGTCTCCCAGTGGAAAGCCCATCTCTGAGGGCTGTCGCCAGCCCAGAGATCAGAGCGGTTTCAAAGCCTTTGGTGCCTGCCTCTAGGGAAGAGATGGGCCAGCTGGCGGCTCCGCCAGAGAGCATAGGGCCAGTCCTGCCTTGGCCGTGGGGAGGGACAGCCTGGATGGGACTCAATAGTGCTCATCTACCTCGGACTCCTCTCATCCGCCCAGCAACGATGAGATCTCGTTGCTCTGTTGGCTGGGGACTGACAGAGCAGCCTTACCCAGGGCAGAGGTGGACATTCCCCACCAGCTGCCTGGGCACATTCCAGCAGCCCCAGATCCAACCAGGCCCCTCGGGGTCTATAGGCTGCACTTCCAGCAGTGGGGCCCCAAGGGTGCCTTTCGCCAGCGGGGAAAAGGCTGCCATGCCAGGTCCTCCCAGATGCCCATCGCTCTCTGGATCATTACTGGAGCAGCTGCTGATCCCACCCGAGGGGGCAGGACAGCTTTGGAGAGGGCTGCAGCGTCCCCAGCTCATCTGGGCAGAGAAGGAGCTTGAAGGATCCCACTCGAGTCCCCACACGGCTGCGACCGGCTCCCACTCACCTGCTGCTGCAGGGCTCACGGCTGGATCTTCACCCAGCTGCCCCCGGCTGCTCCCCTGTCTCTCAGCGGCCAAAGAGGCGGCGCTGGGGCCCGGCTGGAGAGTGCGGCTGCGCGACTGGGTGGCCGACAGCACCATCCTGGCTGTCCGGCTGAGACAGGTCGGGCTGCGGGGGTGAGGCCCACAGCTGGGCTCCAGCAGCTGCAGTCGGCTTTTCAGTTCCTCCTCCTCTCCCTTGCTCCTGGGCGCAGAAAGCCAGAGACCCAGTGATTCCTGCCGACTGGCCAGGGAACACCCCGAATGGGACAGACACTCCCTGCTCCCAACCCTGGAAGGGATCTCCCCCAGGGCCAGTAGCACATCCCTTCCAGCAGCAGCTCAGGGAGTGATCAGGACTTTGGTCTGGACCCCCGCTCACCCCACAGCTGGGAGTGCGGGTCAGGCAGTCTGTCCTGCGGTGACCCTGAGCTAGGATACAATGGTAGCAGGAGGGGCTCGTTCGCGGGGAGGGGCGGGAGACTCCAGCTGGAAGGGGCTGCCATCAGTGACAGCTTTGGCCTGGAAAGCATCCTGAGGGGCTTGCTCCCAATGCCAGCGGAACAAGTGGGCATGGAGCCCATGGGCTTCCATAGGCGTTTTGGGCCCTCAGCTCCTGTCCAGCTCAGGATACAGCACAGGGGTAGATACAGCTGGCGGAGAACAGCCCCCTGGAGCAGCCCCTGGCTGTCCTGCCCAGTTGATGGGGGCAGTGCACCGAGAGAGGCTGTGCCGGGAGAGGAGAGGGTTCCTGGGAGGGGAAGCAATCCTCCCAGCCTGAGCCACTAGAAGGGGGTTGGCAAGCCCCCAGCTGGGACCCACAGTAGCAGCTCCCATGCGAGGGTCACTGGCACCGTGACAGCCCCAGGAGGGAGGGGAAGCCATGCATGCGACTGCCTTTGGCCCAGCCCCACAGCTCCAAGGCGCGGCCCCTCCCTCTGAAGGGTGATCGCTCCCCCAAGGGTACTTACGGCTGCACCTCCGGGAAAAAAGTCCTGCGAAAGGCGGGGCTGGCAAGCCAGGGGCTGGCTGCGGGCTCGAGACCCGTCTGGGGGAGAGGGAAACACGGCTCAGAGCTCTGCTCTCATGGGAGATATCCCCCATCCCCCCCAGAGCCAGCACGCGCAGAGAACCAGTAGCAGTAGAGAGAGAAGAGACCCCCCGCAGGTCCCATCCAGCCCACCCCCATGGCCAGTGTCCTAGAGCTCATAACACAGGAACAATCCTGCACTGGTCCCCGTCAGACAGCTAGAGTGGACAGGTGTCCTCCCCCTCTGAACCTGGCACACTCGACTGCATAGGCCATGCAGCACCCAGGAGTCAGGCAGGTGGGCTGAGCAGGCCACTGGCCTATCCCCACTGTGGCCAAGGGGCGAGAGCACCAGTCTCAGCAGCAACAAGAGACCTCCTTCTGCCACCCCAGACCCCCTCACCCAAAGAGCATGGGGACCCCTTGCAGGCACTGACCTGGGGCGGAGCTGGAGCCGCCTGGCTGTGATCCGGGTCCAACGGGGTGCGGATGTGGATGAAGGAGAGGCCAAACTGGGCCTGCTTGTTGAAGGGCTGGCTGCAGGTGATCCTCACGCGATCCCACTTCTCGCCCAGTGCTGCCGCCAGGAAATCCCCTGCAGACAGAGCAGGAGCAGATGGGCAGCTTCACATCTGGAGCGAGACCCTGCTGCCTTCTAATGGCCTTGCAATCGACACAGGAACATGGCCCTGCCACCCCACATCCAAACACTGGGACCATCCCAACTGGGAGTCCACTGCCCCGCCACACAGATCCAGTCCCTGGGACCACAGCTCCCCAGATCCAACCACTGGGACTGTCCCAACTGGTACTCCACCACCCCAGCTCTAACCGCTGGGACCTCCACTCCCCACAGCGCCAGATCCAACCACAGGGACCACAACTCGTCTCCACACCTAATCCAGCCTGGGAACACCCTGAGACATCCCAATCAATGTACAGGCACAGGGGTGACCAGTTCAGGTACCCAGATCCTATCATGCGGGGCCCGAGCTGTAGTAAGAGGAGGCCCTGAGATATAAACCTTGGTATCAGAGGCCCGGTATGAGGCCTGAGGCCTGAACTAAAGTAATGGTCAAGACTTTGCTCACATAAAGCAAAGTGAAGCTGTCAGCCAGAGGCAGGCCCTGCTCACAGAAGCTGGCAAGGAAAGGGCTGATGCTGCAAACAGAGACATACCTAAAAGGTACTGGACACCAGATATCAGAACATTCACATACTTGTACACTCCACACAGATAACAAGGAACAAGCTGACCCATCCCAATGACAGGGCCAAAAGGGTAATATGATGGATAGAGTTGTTTTGTTCGAACCAACATGTACAAGGTGAGAGGCGGCACCTTACTACGTAGAGGGCTTGTACCTTGCTACATAGACAGGTTGCACCTCAATACATCAGGAGTGATGTGTAACTTGTTTGGACCTGTGTATAAGAATGCATCCCTGGGGCGGTATCTTTGTCCAGCCTAGGGGGCAGTGGAAAGTCCCACCACTGAATGAGCTGAGTCCATTGCCAGGGGGAACATACTCATAGTATGTCCTGTAGAGTAACATCTAGAGGGAACTATCATTGTGCTTCGTTTGACAATAAACCTGGCCGAAGTGCCTGCGTACCTTACTAGAGTCTGTGGTCATTGGGGGTTCTCTCAGGGTTTGCTGTGTCAGCTATCTGCGCAGAGCTGGGGCAGCACACAGAGGGAACACGCACGCAGACGATTGATATCAACATTGAACAGAGCAGAGCACCACACCGGTAGCATCTGACAACATGAGTGAATACATGGAGAGAAGGCAGCCCTGGAGATGGGATGACCTCCCATCATGAAATGTGATTACTTGCTATAACAGGGCTTAGACGGGTGGGCATGATGCACCGTCAGCCACGAGCCCTAATCAGTGATACCCCCAGCTAGTGACCCACGTGTGAGCAGGGCCCTCTTTACCTTCTTTAAACATCCGGACCCCGGAGCGGTTCCTGTCCAGCTTCGAGTCAGCTGGCGTCATTAGTGTAGTGCTGGGCACCACGGTAACATAGGGCTGCTCCAGTGGCCAGAAGGAGCGCCCCACATCCACCTGGACGAAGGCACAGCCACAGTTCCCTGCGGGTGGAGGGGCAAAGGTCAGGCTGGGCGGAGCAGCTGACCCTCCCTCAGCTCAGTGCTGCGGTGAAACTGATCAGCCAGATTTGGGCACTGATACTGGAGCCCCAAAGAGCTGGCTGGGGAGCCACCCAGCGCAACGAGAAGTGAGCGGGGCTGTTCAGTCTCTGTGGCCTGTTCACTCTCTGTGGGGAGCAGCCGCAAGAGGCCCGCCAGGCACCAGCAACAGTGGCGGCTCTGAGGAGTGATGTTGTTCTAATCTGCACCCCAGGGACCAGTATCCCGGCATGCGACAGAGACTGACCGGAATTCACCCACTGGCACGAACTATGGGGTGAGCATTTTGCTAATAGGGAGAGACTTTCTCCTTGTGGCCAGCTAGTTAGAAAGGGGACTAGCAGTCAGACGATTTCCCAGCCCTGCCACTGTCTCACTTGGGCAAGTCACCTACCCTCACTGTGCCTCAGTTTCTCCATCAGTAAAACAGGGACAGCTGTGACAAGAGACAAGTGCACAGTGTTACCATGGTAGTATGTGGAAGTAGCTAGAAACCTCTGGACTCCTCGGAAGACAAGCCCTTCAAGCGTAGAGACAAGCACGGTGGCACTGCAGGAGACCCCAGAGAGATGTGCAGGTTAGACTGCCGCCAAGGGGTCAGGGGTCTCGGTTTCTCCCTCTCTCATACCTATGTCTATGTAGCCAATAGAACTAGCCCGTTCCAGCTGCAGCTCCACTTTCAGCTGCCTGCTCCGATCCTGGGGACTGCTCAGCCAAGGGTGAATGCCATCGTCGCGCAGCAGATTCTCCACTGGATACCTGGGGTCCTGCACCAAACCAATGGGGAGGGGAGAGAGCAGAAGCATGGTGCTTAGTAGAGGGTCAGCAATAGTTACTGTTCTCTAGTAATGATCTGAAAGCACATTACAGATTTTACAAAAGGGTCAGACCTTACCTGCTGCTGAAATGCAGCCACTGCTGGGGTGAAGTGTAGTAGATGCTTACCAGCACACAGAAACATTATACAACAGTTTATGGCAGGAAGAATACTGTATCCAATTCACAACACTTTCCAGGCCAGATCCTCAGCTGGTGTAAAGTGGGGAAGTCTGGATCTATGTCAGTTTATACCAATGGAGGATCAGACCCTCAATTTCTATAAGGATTCAAGGATCTCACAGTACTAGGGTATGCACAGTTCTGCAGCAAAATGTAGCACCTCCTCGTGTCCAATTAAAGAACTGCAGTTGAAGATGAAAAGCATTATTATTACCTGAGAGGTGAAGGACACCACATGGTTGATTTTAACTGGAGCCATTTCTGATTCTTCAGAAACCCCCTGCTGCCTGCTTGAAGCGTCCTCTGGGTTTCCCGGAAATACTCTCTCAGTCCATACGGTCCATCAGCATCTAGCAGAAACACAGACAGAATCTGGTTCTTTACAGAGATTGGAGCCATTTCCACTTGGTCTCACTTTGGGCACGTTTGCCAAGGGCTGTGTTTTCACAGCCAGTAATAAAAGTGGATTTGAATTTCACTGAACATTTATGATCCTCCCTCTGCTGTCACTGAAGGAGATGGATATTGTATATTACACACTGTGCTGGCCAGACGAAGCCTCAACAATGCACAGTCAGATGCCTGTTTGTATCCCCTGCACCCTCCTTTCCACCAGATCAGAGGCCTTGTGTATATGGGACAGATGCCCCAGTTTAACTTCAGGTGGGAATGTCATGACTGGATTAATCAATTCAGTACAAACCTCCATGTGGACATTCTTATGTCAGTTTAACTTAAACTGATTTCCAAGCAGATTAAACTAAACCAAAAATAAAGCCACTCAACTGAAATCAGTGTCCACATTGGGTCTTTGCACCAGTTTATCTAAACCAGTTTAAATTTCCATCTTAAGTGAAATTGGTCCAACTAGACAAACTGATATACTCCTTGGAATATTACTGTGATGACCAATAGGATTCCAATCAGGATCAGGGGCCATTGTGCTAGACACTGACAGAAAGACACTGTCTCTGCCCAGGAAAGCTTAGCCTGAAGCCTGGGGCTACATGTAGTCACAAGGGGCTGCCTATGTGGATCCAGCTGCAGGATCAGGACCCAAAAAGACGAGCATCATAAGAAGTTCGGGGGAGAAGGATACAAGGACTCCAAATCCTATAATCAGATCCATATGGACAGAACCCTCCTCAGAGTCCCACTGTGAAGGCAGACTGGAGGATTGGGGCCAAAGCATTTTCAGGTATGTATACTTTTAATTAAAACTGTACCTGACTGCCCCTCAATTTGTCTCCAGTTAGATGGTTAGTAGGTTTCATGGAAGAAGTAGGTCTGGAGGAGGACAGGAATTTTGTCTTCTTGTATGGATCAGCGAAGTACCACGTACACCTGTGATGCTGTAGAAATAATATGAAATTTTACATCTTTCCTTAGGCTTCACTCACTTCCTCTGTACCCTTTTGTTTCCCCCAAATCCAATCTCTCTACAGGTTCATTTCAGGTTACCCCAAGTTGATCACACAGCAAATTCTGTGAATAATTTGGAAAAAAAATTACCTTTTTTTCAACTGCTGATTTTTTAGAACATTTGACTGTTATAGAGCACTTGAGCTATGCTTTAAGTATTTGTTTTGCTAAATAAATTCATCATGATGTTTTGATGCCGCCTCATTGCATAAAGTCCCCATGTAATGTTACTGCACTGGCCTGGAGTTGTTTCAGGACATTTTAATATCCTAAAAGCTAGCAGGACTGGCCTGTGAAAATCAGAATAAGTAATCACCTTAAGTGGTGTCTAAACAAACAACAACAAGTGAAACTTCAGCAAGGAAAAAATGACATCTAGGCTTTTCCACCAATGTTTACATGAGAAATTAATCCATCCACAGATTCAAGGATCAGTTAAAAAGCTGATGAAAATAGTTAAAGAAGCCAATTTTAATCTATTTCCCAGAGCAAATTCTACTTCTACAGGTTGTGGGAACCAATTTAATATAATCATAACAATAATAATAAAAAAAACCCTCAACTGTTACTTCTTCAGGGAAAAAAAAATCAGGTACAAATTACAGCATCTCTTTTCCATAGGAACCTGGAATAGACACAAACCCTCCTTTGCTTTCACATCACCCCTTATTCCCAACAGCCCTCCTGTGTAGATGATCCCCAACCCCACATCCGCACACAATCCCCCGCCCAACCACCCCAGCACAACACCTTACCACCCATCCCCCAGGAAAGTAAGACTTTGGATCCATTCAGTTCTTTCCCTCCCAGCATCTCAAAAAGCTTTACAGGCTGACCCCATCCCAAAGCCAGACAAAACCCCTTCCCCACCCCCAAACCCATCCAATCCCCACTTCCCAACCCCACATTTCACCAAACTTACCCCATACATCCACCACTCCTCCAAAACCACAATATCCTGATTCCCTACTCCCAGACCCCTAGCCCCCCAGTGCCCTAGATCCCCCCATCCCCGGCTGCCCTCAAACACGGTTTTCAAAACAAACCCCAAAACAGCCCAATCCCATTTCAAGACAAGCCCAAAACAAGACCAATCCATTTCTGCTCGGCGACACCTAATGCCAACAAGCAAGCCCCAAACAAGCCCCAAACTTCAAAACGGGGTGTTTTTATAAAAATACCGTCATTTATTTTTAGCATTCAAATGGACACAACGAAAAGGTACGCTATAACTTGTAACCATTCTGCCAGATAGATACTGCAGCAAACAGGAACAGGTTAAATATACGGGGGGGGTTCTTCAACAACACTTTGGTGGAAAACTATAAATATATGTGTATAAAATAAAACATTTTGAGTGCATTTGAAGGATTTACTGAGAAAACCTCCCAACCCTTTAAGAGATTGGCAATGAGATTACTCTCGCTTTTCCGCAACCTCTGCCGCCACCACCACCATCACACCATCCCTCCTTGACACTGTATCCCTATCATTTCAAGTTGCTTCCTTTTGCTGCCTGGACTTGAATCACGGATTTTTCATGATGTGTGGATGACAATGCTTGGGTTTTTTGTTAGCCGGGGCATGTGGGAAACACCTTAATCTCAGTCTCATTCAATGATGACTCAGTCCTGCATCGCATGTTCAGGCCCAAATGATCTGTGCTCTTCTGATGGCAAGACTAAATATACAAAAAAAAGACTTTACCCAACAGCAATCCTTGCCTATTTTGTGAAAATACTCTGACCCACAGCTGAATTCCAATGCACTATTCTATAAATAGTTTATTGAAACGTTCAACGTTTCAATAAAGAATCTCTCTAAAAAATCATGCTTACTAAAGAATATCCTACACAAGCTTACATTTAGACCAGCTTTGATGGCTAACTGGGTCATTATTTTAACAAACTAACATTACTTCATAATGTCTTGTCTTGGTGTGCAAATTGGAAGACATGATATTGTTAGACCAAGGTACTTAATTTGCTTTTGTTTCCGCTTGCACTGGGAATCCATTTTAGCAAAGGAGTTACTGAGTCCCAATCTTTAACATTAGTTTTACATACCCTGGCTGCCCCACCAGGCGTGTGCCTCCCACTGGTTTGGTCATCACCCTTGGCTGCCCCGCCAGGTGAGCCTCTGAGACAGTAGGACTTTTTCCCCTTGCACACCTGCACCACAGTGTGCAGGAACTGCTTTGGTCCGGTGAATCACGAAGACCTGAGCCAGGAACAGAAGAGCAAGCTATGGGAGCTCAGCAAGGATGAGTAGAGTGGTGGGACTCCAACTTCAGTTAAATGTCATCCTCGCTCTCTACATCATCTGTGGTGGGATCAACTCCCTGTGTGTGGTACATTCCCATGGTAAAGCATTGAAGCATATCCTGGGGTGGAACAAAATCCTTACAGCACAGCCCCCATCATCTTAACTCGTACCAGATATGCAGTATACTGCTCTGAGCCTGTTCCAGTGCTTGGACTTAATGTTCGTCTGCAAAAACACTCGTTCTGCATCACCATTACTGAGAGGCATGGCAAGTAGAGAGAGCGCTACAGTCCTCAAAGTTGTAGACCTCCACCCAGAACTGCTCTGCTTGTTTGTCATCTGTGTTCTTCCATTTCTGGCAGCTGATGGCTTGATACTGGTTATCAAAGGCCCCCAAGTCACCTTTGAAAATGTTTACCATTGAAATCTTCGCTACTTGAGGTTTTGCCAGAGACAGAATAACCAATGGACTGAACACCGACAGAGTTCCACAGATCGATATTCGCTGGTAGTCTGCGCTACACTTGCTTAGCTGCTTCAAGAATGAAGTCTTGACATCTACCGTCTTGAACCAGTTTGTCAAGATTTGTGGCTCCTAGAGCTATGGTGAACATTATGCCAAAATTAACAACCAGTGGCAAGTGGCTGGCTGTGTCACTCAAATGGACTTCCAGGAGTTTAGTGTCCGATACAGGGATGCTCTTTGGAAACAATATTCTAGCTAAAAGACCCCGAAAGAAAGACAGGAGGGCATCCAACATCTTGAAAGCATTACCACCAGATTCCAGTTGGAACAGTTTGTTGAGTCTGGAGAATTCCTGCAGAATCAGTGTTAGAAACTGTAAATACAGTTTATTCACAGGGTCGCAATATAGAACTTCTGCTTCATAGCATCACGGCTTATCTTTGCCCAGTTGGAAGTGTAGCTTCAATGTATCCCACTGATCCAGTACACGCCCATAAGTCGTGAATGCTGACAGCTGAACAGGCTTAAGTGGCGTGTTGCCAGGATTCATTACCTGGAATAGCTGTGCATATGCACGCTGTCTCTGGGGGCTGTGAAAGAACCAGCTGTAGGAATGGGAGACTAAAAACTCTAGACTGTGTGGCAGCATTTCTACGGCTTTACTGGCACACAGCTGGATGGAATCACATACGCATTTGATGAGACTGAGCCTGTTATTCTGCTTGAGCAGATGCATGTACATGGAATTTTTATAGCCGACCATGACGCTACAGCCGTCGGTCCCAATCCTAACAGACCTGCTGAAATCCAGACCTACACTGACAAGAAACTGAAGCAGCGCTGTGGCAATAGCTTCAGCTGTTTCACCTTCCAAACTGACTAGTCCCAAAAACATGGAGACAATCTTGCCTAAGGAGGGACTGGGATGATTTAGTTGGGAATTGGTCCTGCTGTGAGCAGGGGGTGGGACTAGATGACCTCCTGAGGTCCCTTCCAACCCTGATAGTCTATGATTCTATGAAGTACCACACTACAATGCAAAACTCCTTTACTGCAACAATGTCTGTGCTCTCATCGATAACCAGTGAATACTGGAACTCATCAATGTCTTTGATGCGGTCATAGAACATGCAGGGAGAAATAACATGGTTGATTCATGCCCAGCGTTTTGTGCAATGGAGGTGGATATCTTTTTCAAAAGCTGATCTGGCAAGCTCACCGAGGTAATCCACAAAACTGACCACTATGTGGCAGGCAATGTAGCAGGCCAGTTTTAGCTCTGCTTGGTGCATCCGCAAGACAGTGAAATCAATATTTGTCAAGCGCATCATAGAAAATGGTTTTGTATTTGATATGTTTCTCAGTTGCTGCATGTTGCACAAGGTCTGCACAATTTGCATGAATTAGGCCTTTGCAATATCTGCAAAAAACTTTTGTGTTGTCACCAGTTGCAGGCTTCAGCCAATCTTTAAATTCTTATTCTTTTTCCCATTCCTTTGTGTATTTCTTTCCATAATTCGCCCATTTGCTTGTGCTTGGCTGCTGATGATCCATACTGCTCTCTTTTCTCTAGCGTTGAATAAGCCTCAAAATTGCCAACAAGACAGGCTAGCCTGGAACATGATAGGAATTGATGTGTCAAGTGAGTGGACCAGGCCAAGAATGTCCATAATTTTGGCCCCCACCAACACCCACAAACCATGCACATTACAAGGACTCTGTGACGACTTCGGGGGGGTGGGGGGGAGGGAGCGTGACTTGTTGAATGCAGCATCATTTTCTCCCTACCCCCCCACAGGGGGTTCTGGGGGAGGCCTTTGTCTGAACTATTTCCCTGCATGCTGCAGCACCCCACTTTTCAGTCTATAGTGTATAGAGAAGTATAAACAAGTCATTTCATTCATTGTATGTATGAAATAATTGTACTTTATACTGACTTCACTAATGCTTTTTATGTACACTGTTGTAAAACTAGACATATTTGTACATGAGTTGATGTACCCCCTGGAAGACCTCTGCGTACCCCCAAGGGTACACGTACCCCTTGTTGAACACCACTGCTGTAAACTGTCACTTAATAGTATTACGAATTTCACCAATAGGCCATGCGCAGTTCGTTGCTAGGCTGAGGCACAAAGACCAAAGTTACGCAGAATGTTCGAATACCAGAATTTTATTATGCTCGAGCATGGTGCCCTCCTGCTAGCCAGGGGAGGACCTTGGCTGCAGGTTACAGAGGGTTTATATACCTTTTAGTAGTGCTGCCCTCGTGCAGAGTAAGCTTTAGCCAATAAACAAGCCATTTAACTATCTTTAACCTATCATGACCAAATGCTTTCACGTGCTGGCTAGCGCTTAGGCAAGCAGTTATCCTGCATACCAGAACTTCCCTGAATTGTGGTGTTGCTCTCTGTTTCAATGGTTTTATTATGTTTTATTATGTTTCAACACTGCCCTAGTGCTGACCCCGGTACGTGATGTACTCGCTTTCCCTTAATGGTGGACCTAGGCCTTAAAAATGGAGTCACTCAAGCTAACTGCCCTCAACAGTCCCCCCTTTTCTTTTGTATGTCAGTAAGCTATATTGGGGCAGAATAGCCGCGGTGAAGGATTGTCGACAGCACATACTACAACACTGCAAGCATACAAAAACGAATACAAAGAAAGAGACTACAAAAAGGATTAGGTATAAAATACGCCGACCCCACGCCCCCAAGTCTGGTAACCATGAAGTCAGCCAGTTCCAGGCCTTTTGGAATCTGGTGCTGGTATCGTCAAGGCTGATGCGATGAAATGAGGCGGCTTGCTGCATAATGGCATGGATGTTGGTCTCCACCCGTCGATGTTGATTCACGAACACACAACAGCTAGAGTTAACCAGGGCGCAAACCCCACTCTGGTTTGCAAGGAGTTAATCCAGGGCCAAACGATTTTGCCTAGCTGTCCGAGATAGCTGAGTCACTTCGGTTTGGAGGACAGATAAGGTGTCTGCCGTAGCATTTCCCATGATTTCTAATGCTGCTGAAATATTTACTATAGCCTTCTCTAATTCACTTACCCCTAACCAAGACAAAAACCAGTGTACAAAGGAATGAAAGCCCGTGGGCTGATCAGAAAGGGGATTCAAAGGGACACTTTGTCGGCTCCGCCATACAAGGTTGCGGATTTTTCCCTGGATCAAGGTTTGGTGTACTGTGACAGCAGGTACTATGGCCCCCAAGGTACACGTGCCACACCAACCCGCCGAGAGGGTCTTATAAGCCGTATGATTACATAGCCAATACCAGCCAGATCCCTCAGGGACTGGCCATGGGGCCCTGGAGTAATTGGAGGGGCTTGCCGCACCAGTACTGATCCGAGTGGAATCATTGCACCCCGTAAAGTTGCCCACAAAGACAGCATTATCTAAACCCTTTTTCCGTGATATGCATAAAGCATAACTACCCTGGGCCACCATATCAATGGACCATGTCTGGATCGTAACATTCCAGCTAAACGTAGTATTTATCCACAATCCGGCCTGGAGGCTTCTGTGGAGGGGGATAGGTACCCCTACTAACTGGACTCCCTGGCCTATGTGTGGGGGTATGAATGCAAATCCAGCATTGTGTCCGATTCACACTTTGTATTATAGCATGAGTTAAATTTAAGACACTGTTACCCTCCCATCCTTGTATCGGATTTGTGAATAGGGAGAGGAACCCGCAGGCAAACCATACCAATAATGACATCCTTTCCTATACCACACAAGGAACAAAACTACCAGTGTAAGTCCAATTGATAGAAAAGCAAGAAGTCCTGGTGGAGTGTGGCGATCCCAATAATCGGAGGGTTCAGTCCACGGATTAGCAGTGACATTCATTCATGAGGTGGTTCGTCAGGAGGAGGAGCAGATGCCGGCTTATCGTGGCTGTGATGAATCCATGAACTTTTACCTGCAACCTTTAAAGCAGAATAAGTACATAACAAAACCTGATACGGCCCTTCCCACTGGGGTTCCAGGGGATTGGTGCGGGAATCTTTTTTACCAGCACCCAATCCCCTGGTTTAAAGGAATGGACCTGTAACCCTAATGGCGTGGTTTGGAATAATTGAGCTTCTGACTGATTGTCAGCCAGCTCCTTTTGCAACCCCACAATATACTTGGCCAGTGTTTCATCTCCATCCAAGAGGCTAGCGTGTGTGGGAACATAAGTTCCCAGGACCAAAGCTGACCTACCAAACAATATTTCAAACGGGGACAGACCCATGGGCATGCGTGGGGTTCCCCTTATGTGCCACAGGACTATAGGCAATACGTCTGGCCACTTAAGTCCAGTCTCCTTACAGTACTTTGCTATCATTGTTTTTACAGTTCGGTTCATGCGCTTCACCTGTCCTGCAGACTGGGGATGATACGGGTATGTAGTTGTCGAGTAATTCCCAGACACCGGTACAGTTCTTCCAGGATTTTTGCTGTAAAGTGTGAACCCCAGTCAGAGTCCATGACTTCAGGAACACCAAACTTGGGCACAATGTCTTTCATTAGAAATTTCATCATGGATTTTGCATCTCCTTTTCTAGTTGGTATTGCTTCAGGCCATCCCGAAAATTGATCCATTACTACAAGGAGGTGGTGAAACCCTGAGCTTCTAGGCATCTCAGCATAGTCCATTTGCAGGCGTTGAAACGGGAAGTTTGCCCAGGGTCTCCCCCTCTTTGAGTCAGCATGAAACCGAGAACTTGCAGAAAAAGTCAGACAAGTAGAACAGGAACCGAGGGCCTGCTTTACAGCAGGGTAAACATAAGGCGCTGCCCAAAACTTAAGTATAGCAGTAGCCGTGCCCTGTATCCCAGTGTGGCCCAAAGAATGAAAATAACGGGCAGCTGGAAGTAGGTAGCGGCAGGAGAGAATAGGCTTATCCCCAATACGCCAGACCTTATCGGGGCCCTCAGATCCCTCCCAGCGTTCCCAATCCCAGAGTTCCTCCGGGGGCACGTCAGCGTATAACATCACCCAATCAGAGGGCGGGAAGAACGCGTCCAGGAGGAGGGAAGCCAAGACCAGGAGGGGCTTTAGGGCCGCAGCCTTTGCGGCCGCATCAGCTAAGGCATTACCCTGGGACACAGAAGTATCAGGCTGCTGGTGCGCATAGCAATGAACTACTGTCAACTGGAGAGGGGCCTGTATGGCATCCAAGAGTGTAGAGATCAAAGGGCCATTGGCAATTTTTGTACCCGAGGAGGTCAGAAACCCCCGCTGTTTCCAGAGCTGGCCCGCGACATGGCAAACCCCAAAGGCATATCTAGAGTCTGTATAAATAGTGACAATTTTCCCTGCAGACAGCAAGCAAGCCCTGGTGAGAGCATGTAATTCCGCACCCTGAGCGCTAAAGGAGGGTGGTAGAGGGGCAGCTTCAACAACATCTCTCCGAGTGGTAACTGAATAGCCTGATACCCGCCGGCCATCCGAATAGTACGAGGAGCCGTTGGTGTAGAAGAGTGGGTCAGGATTGGCTAGAGGGGAGTCGCGTAAATCCGGGCGAGGCTTACCACCCTCAGCGATGACATCCATCCATACATGATGAGGTGTGTCATCCTCCGGGAGGGGTAGCACCGTAGCGGGGTTGAGGACATTGCAGCGGCGCAAGGTGATGCTGTCAGCCGCCAGCAAAATCAATTCATATTTATGAGCTCGCTGTGGAGACAGCGCCTGCGTCGTCCGCTGCTTCAAGAGAACCTCAACCTCGTGAGGAACCCAGACCGTTAGAGGGTGCCCTAAAACAATAGGTCGCGACCGCTCGACCATGACGGCCGCTGCGGCGAAGGACCGCACGCAGGAGACAGGAATGAGGAGGGGTTGGACGGGCCGACAGGAGGCTGTCAGGGGACAGGGATGGGGGGTGGATGGTGCAGGGGTCCCTGGGGGGGCGTCAAGAACTAGAGGTGGGGTTAACATGCATCCGCATACATTACGCTATTTACGTCATATATAATTTTGTTATTATTTATATAGTCGTGGAAAGTAAATAATACCTGGAAGAAACGAAAGGGGGTTTTTTTTACGTGTTTTGTGTTTTTTAGTCATCTCTGCCGGGGCCCCGCCGAAGATGTTCGAATTGGGCCCCGGCTCTTCCTAACGCCGGCCCTGCAGCCAGAGCCACACACGCAATCCCCCCAAAACACATCCCGCCCCCCCCAAACCAACAATTCCCCCCCCCCCTCGAACCAGAGCCGGGGCCCGCACCCCAGGGCAGCCTGAGGCACAGAGCCAGGCAGCTGCCCGCAAACACACAATCCCCCCACCCCCCACCCCGGTCTGTACCCACCAACCCCGCCCCCCTTTGCCCCCGAGTCGCACCTCAGGCAGGAGCCAAGGACTGGGGAACGAAGCCGCTATCTCCCGCCAACACCCGCCTGACCTTTGACCTCCCGCTGGGAGCCGCGCTCAGGCCCCGCCGGGGCTGTTTGTAAATATTTTATTTATTTCTCTCTCTCCCCACAATTATTACGCTAATTATAAAGATGTTCCCATAATTATCATGGTTTTTGCCTCTCTCGGAGGGGCGGCCGCAGGAGGGGTTAAAGGTCAGGAGGCCCATGGGGCATGCCGGGCTTTGTAGTCTTTCCGGAGCGCCTCGTCACGTCCAGGGCCCACAGTGAGGGGCGGGACAAGAGCAGGGAGCGTCTCCCAAGTTCAGCGCCCCAATAAAAAACGTAAATTGAACTTAGTGGAGAGGACGCTTGATCTTTACAGCGTGACGTCAGCGAACCATTGTGCTTTCTGATCCGAGAGGCGTCCGGGAAATGTATCACTTTTTTTAAGGATTTTGCGTTTCTTTCTGGTGGTTGTAAAATATCAGATGACCCTCAAACTCTGTGACAGCTCGCCGGCTGTCCGGGAGCCGTCCCGCCCCTCCATTCTCTGATTGGCTAGTGGCGGAGCGTCGTGCTCGCTGATTGGCGAACGTTAGGTCGACGTGGTCGGTGATTGGCGGGCCGGGGGGAAGTAGCTGGCCGGCTCGGGGGCAGGCAGGGTAAGATGGCGGCGGTGCTGGAGGTGGAGATTGGCGGCCCCGTCGAGCGGGACGTGGAGGAGGTGAGGGCGGCCTGAGGCGGGGGCGCGCGGTGCGGGGGAGACACCCCCGGGCTGTTGGGCGGGGAGGTGTGAGGGGCGCTGGGGGTCCCGGGTGCCGCGGACGGGTCACCCCAGGGCTGCGAGGGGCGAGCAGCGGGTGCTGGGGTGGAGGGGGGAGCTGGGGCGACGTGGGGTTGGGTGGAACTAGGAGGCTGGGGGGTTGGGTGGAGCTGGGGGGTGATGTGGGGGGGCTGCAGGGAGGGGCTGTGGAGAATGTGGGGGGGCTGGGGGGTTGGGTGGAGCTGGGGGGTGATGTAGGGTGGGCTGCAGGGAGGGGTTGTGGAGGATGGGGGGGCTGTGGGGTTGGGTCGAGCTGCGGGGTGATGTAGGGTGGGCTGTAGGGAGGGGCTGTGGAGGATGGGGGGCTATGGAGTTGGGTGGAACTGTGGGGGTGATGTGAGCTGTAGGGAAGGGCTGCGGGGTTGGTTTGAATTGGGGGGGGGTGATGTAGGGTGAGCTGCAGGGAGGGGCGGTGACCTGGAGGCTCTGGGAGCTTGAGGCAGCTTGGGAAGGGAACGGGGTGGGGCGTGGGTCTGGGTTTCTCATGGGGGCATCGCAGGGCTCTGCGCCAGGAGTGGGATGGAGGGAGCTAAGGGCTTTGTGCGGGATGAGCCAGGCAGTGAAAGTGTGACTGACCCCTTCAACACCAGGGTATAGGGGTGCTGGGGAAAGCGGGTGAGCAGCTCAGACCGGGGTCTCTGGGACCCTTGTGGGAGGTTAGGGAGTCTCACTGGGGGAGCAGCCAGAATATGGTTCTCAAGTGGTTTCAAGGCTTCAGCATGTGCTGGCAGGTGCGGTTAGAGTCACAGCTCTTTTCTGCCTCAAGACTCAGACCGTTAAAACCTGACTCACTAAAGAGAGGCATAAGAAATAGGGTGACCAGACAGCAAATGTGAAAAATTGGGACGGGGGTGGGGGGTAATAGGAGCCTATATAAGAAGACGACCCCAAAATTGGGACTGACCCTATAAAATCGGGACATCTGGTCACCCTAATTAAAAATGATGGCTTGATCTGTGTAATATAATGTAAAGTGTTTTTATCAGTGACATGATTCAGTGCTTCTGAGGTCTGTTACCAAAATAGCTTGGCTGGTCATGCACATCTGTGTGGGACTCATGTATTTGACAGTAACTGGTGTACTTGGAAAGTATGGGCAGATTAACAGCGCTGGCAATAGTAATTGCTGACAACAATTTTCTGTACTCTCATACAGTACTTTGAAGGTATAGGCTCTATGCCTCACAGGTCTACACAGTCAGGTAGCCATTATTCCCATGTTGTAGATAGAGAAATTGAGGCACAGCAAGGTTAGAGGATTGGCACCATATTGTACAGTGCTAGTATTAGAACTTGGGGATTCCTATCTTCTAGATCCCTGCTTTGTAAATCATTATTGCTGGCTGACAGGTGAAGAAGCTATGTTAAGATCAAACTCCTTGATGTGCATTAGCTGGAGATGAGAAAGCAGGTATGCTTCCACTTTCTTCTATAAGAGAGAATTGCAGCCACAATCATAATACAGTGCTATCAAAGGGTCAGCTGCTCAGACATGATCTTCCTATCTAGGCTTTTTGCAGCCAACCTCTTACTTTTCCTACCCTATTGTCTTTTTTCAGCCCTTGAGGCAGATAAAAGCCTTTAGTCCTGCTTGGCATCTCACATTGCCACAAGCTATAGCACTCAATACAACTACCTCTTGCCTTAAAACATAGTATATTTCCATACTAACTACATATCAGGCAGATGAGTATAGCTAACGATGCTACTGGCCCTGCCTAAGCAGGGTCAAAGAGGATCATGGCAACAGATGTTCGTTCTTGTATGGTTCAATCCCCTGCCTTAGGACCAATTTTTTCTTTAACATTGAAGAATTTTTGTAATTTGTAGGGTGTGATATTGGAAGGTGTCTTAGTACTTCCTTGGTTTCCAATTGAATTGTGAGCAGAGTGGGACTAAAGGTTTTCTGCACATGTAATAGCGGCAGCAGCAAACTTTGTGCATCCTGTAGCCAATGTTCCCCCTAATTTTTTACTTCTGTGTGTGGAATGAATTTTATGTGCACCAATATGGAGGTGATGTGCGGAAGGGGTGGGTCTGAGGGGTTCAGAGTGGGAGCGGGGCTTCAGGGCTGGAGCAGGAGGTTGAGGGGTGGTGAGGGCTCTGGCTGGGGGTGTGGGCTTTGAGGTGGGGCTGGGGATGAGGGGTTTGGATTGCGGGGGGGCTCAGGGCTAGGGCAGAGGGTTGAGGTGCGGGGAGGGAATGAGAGCTCTGGAGTGGGGCCAGGAATGAGGGGTTTGGGTTGTGGGAGAGGGCTCAGGGTTAGGGCAGAGGGTTGGGGTGAGGGCTCTGGGCTGGGGCTGGGAATGAGGGGTTTGGGTTGCAGGAGGGGACTAGGACAGAGGATTGGGGTGCGGGGGAGTGAGAGCTCTCTGTGGGGCTGGGAATGAGGGGTTTGGGTAGCAGGAGGGGGCAGAGGGTTAAGGTGCAGGGGGGTGAGGGCTCTGGGGTGGGGCTGGAGATGAGGGGTTTGGGGTGCAGGCTGCCCCATGGCTGCGGCAGGGAGAGAGGACTCCGCCCAGCCCTCTCTCCCTGTAGCAGCCCAGGGCTGGGGGAGAGTGCCTCTCCCCGGCTGCAGCAGCTCCGGGGCTGGGGGAGAGGCACCTCTCCCTGCTGCACACTTGCGCAGCCCTTGATAGCCTGCTGCGCAGCTCAGCGGGAACTTAGCCCGTAGTCATGATGCTCCTTGAAGCTGAGAAGGGAGGCGGCCATGCTCTCAGATGCAATATGTAGGAATGACCTGACAAGGAGTATGAGTGATGTAGCATGGCTGAGAGATGTCTCAGATTGGTAGAGTAGGTTGATCTAATTAAAATGGATCAGTTAGGCCTAAATGATCTATATTTACTGGCATTGAGCTGCTCTATCTCTGTCGTCATTTGTCATACTTCCATGTATCCATTTGTGTATTAATAAGCCTTGTGCCTTTCACTCAGTGATACCTTTTTTCAGTCAGGCTCTCACTCAGTTGAGTGCTATCAGTGTGCTAGGTGCTGTAAAAACATGTAAAATGACAAATTCCCTCAAAGTTCTCATTGGACAGACAACGTTGCAGGCACCTAATAAGCTAGTGCTTACTATCAAGGAGAGCATGTCTTGAAGGGAGCATCATTGGAAGACCTGAGGGTAGAAAATGTCTAAGGGAAGGACTTGAAATGGAGAGGCCTTAGGAGTGGGATGTTGTCACAAGGATGTGGAGGTGCTAGGGGAGAAGACTTGAGAGAGAGAGGGTGGTTAGGAGAGGCATGGAAAGAATGAGAAAAGGGAGTAGATAGGGCTGGGCGGAGGAGTAGAGATGTTGGTAGGGGACACAGCTATGCAGTGCCTTGAAAGCAAGGTGTGGGATTTGAGTGAGTCCTTGTATGCATCAGGTTTGGCCTCTTACAGCTAGTTATTCCAGGATGAGAAGCATCTGAACTGTATTTTTAAGACTTTCTTTTTACATCTGGATAACTTCAGCAGTGGGCTGTTCATGCAAATTAAACTTCTGGGCTGAGTATTTGAGTTACAAGCAACTGTGCCATCTCAGCCTTATCTAATAAGGCAAGAATAAGACCCACTGTACTCTGTATGCTGGAATCATCTCTTAAGGATTGTGGAAATCAAATGCACCCACTTCTACTCCTTTTGCTCATGGCATCCGGTTGATCACTATATATGGGGCTTTGAAATCATAAGCTCCACAACTCTGACCTGGATAGAAGCAAAATCATCCCCTTGCTAGGGCAGTTATACCACTGAAGGCAAATTAATCAGGGTAAGCTAGCCTCTAACTGGCATTCCCACAAGCTGGTCAACTGTTGTTTTTTTACCAGCAGCGGAGTGGAACTCAGGAGATATGAGACTTTTCCTGCATGTGAAACCATGAAAGAAAATCATTGCATACTGACCTTTATAACTGAAAACCCTGTTGACCCTTCTGACTCTAAGACATTTGCAGTGCCTTAGAAATGTACTGAGAGGGCCAAACAGATCAGCACAAATAGGCATCAGCTTCTGGAAAGGAACATATGAACAATGCATATGTGAATAACCCCTGTCCCTTGTACAAGCCTGAGTTGTTGAGAAGAATTTGTCTGCCCTTGTCTCGCAAATACTTTGTCTAATTGGGGATGGGTTTGTGGCATAAGCATCAGGTTTGAAATTCCTCAATTTCCTCTGAGTTCAAACCCCAGCCAGGTCAGCTCAGTCCATTGTCTTTCCAAGGCATACACAATGAATTGATAGCTTTTCATGTGTGGATTTTTCACGGGACACCTCAGATGTCTCTGTGGATACTAACAGTCCTGTAACACTTTTCATAAAAGCCCAGTGTCCTTGACCGAAATACCCCCTTCCTTCATTCCTGCTGTGCAGCATGCCATGTGCCTGGTTTCCACCATCTAACCCAGAAGTGGCTGCATTTCAATGGTAGTGTATGTATATAGATCTCGTGAGATGCTTTGGGATGTATAGTGCGTCATTGCTGTATCGGTGGGTCAGTATTGGCTATGTGCCTCATTCTGCATTGAAAAATGTGGCATTAACATTGACTTCTTGTACTCCACACTTTTCTAACAGCTTTCATTCAAGATCTCAGAGCACTTTACAGATACCTACCAGCCTCTCAACATCCTGAGAAACAGGGAAATTCTTTTCCCCACTCTACAAATAAGAGGCAAGATGAAAGAACAGATTAAGGGACTTCCCAAAGTAACACAAGTGCCAGAAGAGCCGTGCAAGGCAATAGGATTACTGGATGCTCAGCACTTCTGAAGATATCAAGGTTTCACTTTAGGTACCCAAAAATGGACCTGTCTGAAAACATTTGCTGAAGCCTGAAGGAGCTAGGAATATGCTATTAAATCTAGGCAACCTGAATGCTATTCCCTTGCTCTAACCATTAAACATCCTTCTCTTCAGGCACTGAACAAACCTGTCATTTTTGGTACATGTAATACTGCAGGAATATCTTGCTTTTGGAATAGAAGGATCTATAGTTGGATATTTAAACAAGTAGCCACTTCGCCATTCTCAAGATTGGTTTCATTAGATCTTTTTTAAGCCTACTAGTATAAAGTGATTCTGATCAACATGTTTCAGGACTTCTGCTTGTCTTTTCTCTCGCTGTCTGGACAGTACTATTGTTGGATTATAGGAAACAAATGTCTTGGTCGTTTTTGTAGTACAAATACTTGGAGCCTCTGCTGTTTTTGCTCTCCTGCTCTGAGGTTACTGGTTCCTTTATATCTTAAAATCTTCATTGTTATAATTTTGAACTGTTCTTTTAGATGTCACAGGGTAACTTTAAGGAATAGTAATAAAACCATAAAACTATTGAACATAGTTGAGTGAAAATTATCCCCATTAATTAAGACAGCAGTCAAGCATGGTTTCTAGCGCTAAGGGAAGACTTTGTATTAAGCAAATGCCTCAAGGATATTTGAAAACTCTTCTCCGGTCACCACCATATTTGCTGCATATACTATCAATACATTGCCTAAAATACAGAAATGAAGGATGAATTGCTTGTCTCAAGGATTTGGCTGTGATTTCCCTAAGAGAAATGTGTAGGATGAATCCTGTGAATATAGACTTTTTAAAATCTGACTTAATTGTGATTCAGAGGTCAGTGTTTTTTTTATTAAAATACCTTTTTCGGTGACATGGTTATTAAAAGTGACTTCTAAAATACTGACTTTTTGTCCTTTTTTGCCTTCTAGGTATCATGACCAGGGACAAATTTTTGTGGAATTCCACTTGACCTGGCAATCAGTTAACTCAAATTACTACAGTCCCCAAAACTTTCATCTTAAGGTTGAGAGGAAGGGTGGTCCTGTGAGACCCAGGGGACCCAGTCTTAGTTCCGTGCTCTTTCACAAACTTCTTGTGTAACCTTAGGCAAGTCACTTAGCCTCTCTGTGCCTCAGTTGCCCATCTGTATAATGGTAGCACTTCTATCCCACAGTGGTGTTGAGAGGGTAAATGCGTCTAAGATTGTGAGGTGCTTAGATTCCGTGGAATAATAGATGCTGTATAAGTACCTAAAATAGGTAACTAATGTAGAGAGGGCCTCAGTTGCTCCAGCTTTGCCATTGTGATATCAGTGGCAAACTTCTGAAGAAAAAAAAAATCTCGCGACTGTACTACACCCATGTAGCAACAGTGGAGGCAAGGGGCAAGCCACCATCAGCGTTCTAATTGCCATGTTGGCTAGACCTTAGATCAGTGGTTCTCCGACTGGGGGTCAGAACCCCAAAGTGGGTCACAACCCCATTTTAATGGGGTTGCCAGGGCTGGCTTAGATGTGCTGGGGTCCAGGGCCGAAGCCTGAGCCTCACCGCCCAGGGCCGAAGCCCAGGGCTCAGGTTATAGGCCCCCTGCCTGGGGCTGAAGGCCTTGGTCTTTGGCACCCCCAGGTCAACAGAGCTTGAGTGGGCTCAGGCTTCAGTCCCCCCTCCTGGGGTTGTGTAGTAATTTTTGTTGTCAGAAGGGGGTCACGGTGTAATGAAGTTTGAGAACCCCCTGCTTAGATGATGCAGGACCTAAAAGGCTGTGGGTGGGCTATACTCACGCTTCCACCGGTGGAGCTGCAGCCGTTGGAGACCCCCTCAGATAATAGAATGGAGACCTGGCCATGGTCTTCCCACCTAGACAGGATCTGAATTTTTCTTTCTTTTTATATTTTTTTAACATAAAAGGCAGGAGGGAAAACCCCGCATCTGAGATCTTTTCAGTTCTTCTCCAAACGTCCTATTGAAGCGCAAAGGCCATAATCACCTTTAAAACTTGCTGTGAGCACCTTTTGAGTGAATCATCTTGCTAACCAAGATCTGTCTAAACTGGAGAAAATCCTTATTATATACTCTAATTCCTTTTCCGTTTGTTAAGTCTCAAACAAGTTTAACAAGCTTTTGCTGGCCAGGCAAAGCACCATATATTTGGGTGAGGCTGACCCTCTTTCTGGATCAGACAACATGGATTTTTTTTTCCTAGCATGGGTGAAATTTGTTAAATTACAAGGATAGCTGCATACAGAGAAGAGTTCACCATCTTCATGAGATCTTTTTATTGCCCTCTTGTAGCTCCGAGCTCTTCAATTTAGCGATGCTCATTGTGTGTTCCAAACAAAAACCTTGAGCAAAGTACTTCCCACTCACCGATAGCTAGCTGAACGTAGTTTATTCAAATTGGTTTGGTTTTGTTGAATACTTAGGAGTGAAACCCTCTTGTTTAAGGATTCATTGCTTCCGCCCCTTCAGTGTAATTCTTAGAAGCCTCTTAAGAACACATGAGTGGCCATACTGGGTCAGATCAGAGGTCCATCCAGCCCAGTATCCTGTCTACCGACAGTGGCCAATGCCAGGTGCCCCAGAGGGAGTGAACCTAACAGGTAATGATCAAGTGATCTCTCTCCTGCTGTCCATTGCCACCCTCTGATAAACAGAGGCTAGGAACACCATTCCTTACCCATCCTGGCTAATAGCCATTTATGGACTTAACCACCATGAATTTATCCAGTTCCCTTTTAAACATTGTTATAGTCCTAGCCTTCACAACCTCCTCAGGCAAGGCAATCCACAAATTGACTGTGCGCTGTGTGAAGAACTTCCTTTTATTTGTTTTAAACCTGCTGACCATTAATTTCATTTGGTGGCCCCTAGTTCTTATATTATGAGGACAAGTAAATAACTTTTCCTTATTCACTTTCTCCACATCACTCATGATTTTATATATCTCTATCATATCCCCTCTTAGTCTCCTCTTTTCCAAGCTGAAAAGTCCTAGCCTCTTTAATCTCTCCTCATATGGGACCTAATCCAAACCCCTAATCATTTTAGTTCCCCTTCTCTGAACCTTTTCTAATGCCAGTATATCTTTTTTTGAGATGAGGAGACCACGTCTGTATGTAGTATTCAAGATGTGGGTGTACCATAGATTTATATAAGGGCAATAAGATATTCTCAGTCTTATTCTCTATCCCCTTTTTAATGATTCCTAACATCCTGTTTGCTTTTTTGACTGCCGCTGCACACTGCGTGGATGTCTTCAGAGAGCTATCCACGATGACTCCAAGATCTTTTTCCTGATTGGTCCATGTTTGTCATCTAAGAAATCCTCCAGGAAAACAGAGAGCACGATTGGATAATCCTAGGACCTCTAACAGTGAAAGGGAACATTTGTTTAAGGGTTCTCTTTTCTACATCATAAAGCAACAATGACACAGACCCATTTTTCCGCCCTTTGCAGGTTACCTTTCAGATATGTAATTTTTTTTAAGTTGCCAAATGCATTTTTCCCCCAGAGGCAGCTCTCTTCTACTCAGGTGGTACCCATTTACACACAAGGGCTGTCCAGCATTCTCAAACAACTGTTATGCTTATTGTAACATTCCCTTAAAAGCTTCTCTTGTCTAGTCGATGCATAACTCTATATGAGAAGCTGCTTGTCCCCTCTCCTGCGGGATGTTTGCAGGTGGGAACAGGAGAAATTTAGTCTTCAGTAAGAACTTTTCCATTACGGTGAGGATTAACGTTGAAAAAGCCTAACTATATTAATGGTCACCTCTGGCTTTTTTACCCCGTTATTTAAAATACAGTAGGGCTCTGATCCTGCAGACATTTGGTTACCTGAGTAACTTTACACATGGGTAATCTCGGAATGCATGGGACTAGTCTTATTGAATCAGTGTGTCTTGGATCACTGCTTAAATTGGCACCAACCTTTGGGTCTCTCCCATGTGGTTGCAAATTAGATTGTAAGCTACTGCAGGCAGAGATTGTATTATTGTTTTGAGTGCTGAGAAAATGAATCTGTCAGCACTTAACAGATTAAAAAAAGACGTTATGAAATCAGAGGTCACATTTGATCTGTGGACTAATAGCTCATTTCCATTCTTCCTCATGTCTGCATAGGATTCTTTCCTATAGCTTATTTTCCAGTTCTCCTCTTCTCTTAAAATTTCTCAAGCAATGGGGCTTCCATCATTTGCGGGATTATTCCTCAGCCTGTCAAGGGGGTCAGTAGATAAAACCCCATCTACACAGTTCTAGCAACAGTGGGAAACTTTTCTAAAAATGTCCCAACATAGACACTGTCAGTGGTGGGTTAGGGCACGTGGATTATATGGGAGGGACAGGAGCATACTTGCGTCAGCATGGAAATCCAGTAAGGACACTGAGGTAGAGAAGCTGCCTTGTGCTTGGTGAAGTAACTATTTTTCCAGTGTTCTGAGGAGAATGTCAGTGATTTCTACACCAGCAAAATCTAAGCAATTTGAAGCTGAGTGAGGCTAGGAATAGCAGCCTTATTCTTTTGTGCTTCTCCCACTCACAGTGAGCTGGGAACAGGTTATCTGCCGTACTGAATTTCTTGACTCTGGCTGTTTTTCGGGTCCTTACTGTTCAAACTGAATTCTGCTGTAACTAAAAGTCCTGTGGCTTCCTCTCACGATCCAATAAAATAGTATCCAATAGTCAGGAACAAGTAGCATTGAGAGTTGCACTGATCTGAATACATCTCTTCAGCTCCTATATTAAATCTTCACCACCTACTCAGTCTCTTAAGCAAACCCTAAACGTTAAATAAAAGTTTTCTTATGGCAGTATCTTGCATTTATCCAAGTGCTTTCCAAAGCCTGCAGGGACTAAATCCCTTGTAATTCCATTGTTCTGGGGTGGAATACAGCAGCTCTTTGCACAGTGCGCGTGTGCACTGTTAACCTAGGACAAAGAAGAGATGGAAACCCTATCAGCAGAAACTACAGGGGACCCAGAATTTTAGCAAAGATGGAATTTAATCAAAACACTGGGACTCATGTTGCTGTTTGATAGAGGGTCAGTGAGATCTTTAATGGTCAAACAAGTAGTTGAGCACTCAGTTCTGTATCTTGTTTGAAGGCAGGTTTATTGAGGGAAGTCAGCAGTATTGTGCAGACACGATCTAAGTGCTGTATATAAAAAGATTAAAGGGTAAAGGTTAAATCTGAACTTGGAATGTTAATCATCTAATGAGCTTGTGTGGAAAGCGGAGCTGCATGTTCTTTTTTTTTAAACACCGTTTGCACTGGGGAAATGCATGTTATGTCCCTGACGCAGCCTGTCTGCAGTCTGAGCGGCTATCTCTCACAATGGTGACACGTTTCATATGTACGTCACTTGGAACAAGCTCACCTGGCTGTTTACGGATACCATGATGTGAGGAAAAGCCAAGGGCCAATACAAATATCACATTGACTCCCTGACTTCAACAGTGTGCTGTCATGTATTCAAACAGCTGGCATGTGTAAACAGTTGCGTGGCAGGCAGTTGGTCTGGCCCCCAAGCAACCTGCTTTTGTTGGTTTTAACTGTTTGTAATATAAATACAGTTAAGGATGAGCTGAGATGAAGTCGGATCTATAGGATTTCATTAACCACACCCAAAGTGACTTTGCCTGCCACATCAGTGTTTGTGTTACCATAGGGGGAAACCATGCCCTCTGACCGAAGGAGAGCTCTGGATGAAGGTGATTCTCTAATCTAGCAAACAAAGGCATAAGGTGATCCAGTGGCTGGAAACTGAAGCCAGGCAAATTCAGACTAGAAATAAGGCGGATAATTTTTTTAAACATGCAGGGTAATTAACCATTAGAACAGTTTATTGAGGGATGTGGTAAATTCGCAATCCCCTGACATCTAACTCAAGATTGAATGTTTCCCAAAAGATGTTCAGGGATGATGGGTTTGCTGCAGGAATTACTGGGTGAAATTCTGTGACTTGTGTTATGTAAGAGTTCAGATTGAATGATCCTGTTGGTCTCATCTGACCCTTACATCTACAAAGCAGGGGGCTGAATCATCTACTCCCTTGGGGTTACTAGGCTGTACCTGAGATTACAGCCACTGCTCAGAACAAACTATCCTAAGTTGCGTATCTAGGTGAGATGTCAAGATGCATGTTTCACTCCTCAAAGTGGTGTGTGAGAGTGTACCTTAGACACCCAAGTGATCTAACAATTGTGAGGAGTGGTGCAAAGATTCGTTAGAACTTCCACAAGTGCCCAGGGTATAGGGCAGAGGTGGAAGTCCTAGGTTGCTAGCAGCTAATGTTGGGAGGATGATTGCTAAGGTGACTAATCAAGATGGCTAGAACATGGGTTTGTGGCTTCTTCCTCTGAACCCCTTACTTGACTCTTAAGAAGTACTCTCTGACCATGATTCCCTGGGATCCATGATGACAGCCTTGCAATTAACATAAAACTCTTGCATTGCTTTCAGCCCTAGTCAGAATTCCAACATGATTACCACGAGGCATGCACTAAGTGGTGGTTTCCTTGTTGGTTATGATCTTAAATTGCTTGTGACAGCATTTAGCCAGGGACAGTTCCTCTTACACAGAAAAGAGCTTGGTTTTTTTCAACTGGTGTGTAAACAAAGTATTGCAATGATCTCCTCTAGGCTTTAACTGCCACTCTTGGACTTCAGTAACTGATTGTTTTTCCTCCCTAGGTTGATCTATCACGACTGTCCCCCGAAGAGAGATGGAGGTGAGTGGTGCATTGCAGTGGGTGTGGGAGAGGTGAACCTATGAGTAGGTCTTAATTTCACTCCAGTCTTACTATCCAGTGAGGCTGGATTGCTGTAGTTGTCAATGCAGAGCGATAGCATCTAATTGTGGACTAAAACCACTTGCCTTGCACAGTGTTACTAGATTATTTGCCCCACCACTTCTGTTAATCCAGCCAGTTTTAGTTGGATGTTTAGGATTGGCCTCACTGTACTCTCAGCCTACTTGAATTGTAATCACTAGAAATGTCCTGAAGGTTCATAGAAGTAGCTTTGTTTCATATTTTCAGTTTGCATTGTGCTCACTTGGTCTTAAGTGAACCACGAGTTAGGAGCATTTTCTCCTGCTCCCAAAGCGTGACTTGTAGCCCCGACGAGAGCAGCCATGAGCTTTACACAACTCAGTGGGGCTCACGTTTAATATAGTGGCGAGGCCCATGTAGCTTACAAGTCCCATAGTTCCAGCTTGATATGAGCTGGTAGCTGCCCTCAAATAGGAAGCATTGCATGCTGGGACCTGCAGTTTTTGAGAACTGTTCCTCTCTCAAAGACACAAGGGATGTCGATCTGCTGCACTTCATGCAGATGAGGTGTGAGCTGGGGCTCCTGTCCCCTTCGTTGGGCAGGAGGGAGAGGGATGCCTCTTGCTATGCAAAATTGAAGTGAAAGGACATTTTGTCTATTCTGTTTGGGCCCTTTATATTTCTGTTGGGCATCAGTTCATATCCTTGGGCCTCTCCTTCTAGCCATGATGGCAGGGAGCCCCTTAGCCACTAATGCTGCACTAGTTAACTGCAAGATTGTAGGTACAAGAGATGCAGTCTGCTTCTGCTTGCTCCCAAAGGCTGACAGCACCCAGGAGACACTTCAAACTTCATCTGTCCTGTCTGCACGGAGCTTGAGCCAAAGAAATGCCTGGCTTTTTATAGCTCTAGAATCTGTGAGAGCCAGACCAGATTTGTGTTCCTCTGCCTTTCCTATCTTGATTATAGCAGCATCCTTCCCTGCTAGCCTCCCCCACACTACATCCTCCTCCCCCACATCACTTTCCATCCCCTGACATGGAAACTTCCCTGCAACCCTGCCGTGCTGCTCTATATACCAGGTTCTTGCTGATCCCAGCCTGTGCACTCCAGACTTGACTTGCCTTGTTCTCCTTTCAGGGTCGAGCATGCTCGGATGCACGCCAAGCACCGTGGCCACGAGGCCATGCATGCCGAAATGGTCCTCATCCTCATTGCCACGCTAGTGGTTGCACAGCTCCTCTTGGTACAGTGGAAACAGAGACATCCTCGCTCCTACAATGTAAGTGTTTCCCACCCTGTTTCATCCACCCTCTGGCTGCAGGTGCTGAATGGAGCTGGCATTTACTGTATAAACTGTTGAATTAATGTCATTCTCTGACTGCCCTATGATGTTGGAATCTCCCCTGTCCAACAGTGCGCATTGGAACTGTATGAGAGACATAGGCCACATAGGCCACAAAAATACAATTTCCTTATCAGTGTAGCATATGTCAGGGGGTTCTCAACCTTTTTCTTTCTGACCTCCTCCCCAACATGCTATAAAACCTCCACACCCACCTGTGTCACAACAACGGATTTTCCGCATATAAAAGGCAGAGCTGGCGTTAGGGGGTAGCAAGCAGGGCAATTGCTTAGGGGCCCTGCAAAGCTAAGTTGCTCAGGCTTTGGCTTCAACCCCGAGTGGCTGGGCTTAGGGCCCTGGACTTCAGTCCCATGCAGTGGGGCTTCAGCTTTCTGCCCTGGGCCCCGGTGAGTCTATGCTAGCTGCTTGATGGGCCCTCTGAGACCTGCTCACAGCTCCCCGGGGGGCCCCGGACCCTGGCTGAGAACCAATGGCATATGTAACTCTTTGCTCATAAGGACTTTATACCAAGTTGTGTTAGCCCTTAAGGAGGCAATGGAACAAATAGATCTCACCCCTGGTGTTACTCAGAACAATGTAAATGGAAGCTGGATTTCACCATTGTTGTTACTCAGAATAACGCAGACTGGTTGAGCGGAAGCTGGATTTCATGGTCGCTGACCTCATTTGAATGCTCACGGATCCTTGTCCGATCGCTCGGTTTGCTGAATCCTCTCAAGCCTGTTGGTCACTCTGCTACCATTGATTTTTGCTAACTTGATGCATCAGACTGTACATCAGGGAATATCGTTCTATTCAAGAACAAAGGGGATTCTCCACACCCTCCGCTCTTCCAAGCCTCATGATGCCAATTAACAGTGCCAGACAATGGCTTGTTTCCTACATGGCGGTTTTGCAAGCAATTCCATTTGCATTGCAAAAAACTTGTGCTGGGAAAGCTGAAGCTTATGGAATAGCTGAAGCTTATTGTGGTGAGCTCAGATCAAGTGTAGTATCTGTTTTGAGGGTTGTGTGGGTAAACTCTTAAGAACCTCGAACAGGAGAAAATTGCTGTGGCCCTGTCATAAACAGATAGTTAAGGGTTAAGGTCTCTTTTACCTGTAAAGGGTTAACATGTAGTACCTGGTGACCACCTGACCAGAGGACCAATCAGAGATAAGATTTTTTCAAATCTCTGTGGAGGGAAGCCTTTGTCTGGGGGAGAACTGTTTTTGGACCTAACAGAGGACAGTCATGTCTCCAAGTTCTCCTGGAGTACGTTCTACTAATTAATAGTGAGTATTAATTAGAAAGGCGAATTAGTCTTATGCTTTGATTTCTACATTTGCAATTGTGTGTTTGCTAAAGGAAATGCTTTATTCCTGTTTGCTAATATTGCTTTTACTGAGAAAAGGGGGAGAGGGGATTCTCTCCAGAGATTGATAAGGTTATACCCTATGAGTGTCCAGCTTGGATTCATAGAGATTCTGTATTTTCTTTTGTTCTCTTAATAAATTCTTTTCTTTTCTTTGGACTTGGTTAATTCCTTCCCTTGGGGAAATTCAGGGGAAGGGGAGGGGGAAGTGGGCTGCTTCCCTGTGTGTGTGAGATTCAAGGCGTTTGAATCCAGGCACCTCTGTCTCCAGAGCAGGCTGGAGAGAGGGAGGAGGGGGGAGGTTCCTCCTCTGTGAATTGATCTGTGTTCCCAAGGGGGGAAACAGGGGTGTCCCGGCCCACGGAATTGACCGGGTGGTGGCAGCCGAAGGGGAGACCTACCCTAGGATTTTGGGGTGGGGGGAAGACATGCGGGTCCTCACTTTGAAACCGCCCAGTTTCAAGTGAGGGTAGACTCCTGACAGGCCCTCTTACAAAAAATGATGAGGCAAGTATTGAGCAGATATGCCTCTTCTAGCAGAGATGAGCAAACCCCAGTAGCTCATTTACAATATTACAATGACTTCTCCCTCTGGTTTAAACCTTCCCCACAATCTGTCCCATCTCGCCCCTCGCTCAACCCACTGAAAAAACGTTGGGTAACGTTATTTAATTCAGATTTCATAGTGTCCCGGGCTGGACAGCCAAGAATGTATTCTCTTTAAGAGAGGCATGGGGGAACAGCGGGGCAGCCAGTGTTGGTTTCAATGCCATTCAGTGTGAGCTCAGTCTTAGCTGAAATGCCTTTGTTTTGTTCTTGCAGATGGTGACCCTCTTCCAGATGTGGGTTGTTCCCCTTTATTTCACTGCAAAGCTGCACTGGTGGCGATTCCTGGTGATCTGGGTCCTCTTCTCTGCTGTCACAGCCTTTGTCACTTTCAGAGCAACTCGTAAGCCTCTTGTGCAGACAACTCCGAGGTTAGCATGATCGTCTCCTCATAAGCCACATGAACCAAAAACTAGGCATGGTTTTGTGCAGGCTGCCTCTGTGAGGGCAACAGTTAGCTGCTTTATTCAGATTTCCATGCAACAGACCTACTGCTTTGCTTCAGCTTTGCATTTCAGCTTCTGACTCCAGCAATATTCCCACCTTGTGCTGGGGGCCCTACGATGGGACTGTATTAATCACACTCCTTTGACCGTCTCACTTGGATTCTGCCCACTAATCATCTCTGTCAGGAGTGCTTCTAACATTGCTGACAGCTGATCAGCTTCAAACAAACAAAATCAGCCTGTCACTGAAATACTAATTTTCCCCAGAATCTCTGCTGACCTGAGGAACAGGTGGAAAGCCTGGTAGATCGTAGCCCTTCTGGGCTATAAGTGGAGCCATGTCCTAGGGGGGGTATTTTCTATCCCTAGAAGGTCATGAAGTACTGGACTTGAAAGTCATGACATTCCATACATCGTGATCTGCCAAGAGCCACAGGCAGAGTAAGTGCCAGAGCTGGGATTAGAACTCTGAGAATCAGCCAATGGGCAGCCCACTATCTTCCCTTTCATATGAACAGCTCAAATGGCCTAAGTGATAAACTAGCTTTAGTTAGAATCTTAAAACTCCTTCAGGTGTTCCATGAAACTCCCTTCAAAATACCTGTAAAATCACTTCACTGTTGGGTGTTTTTGTTTTACAGGCTGGTCTATAAATGGTTTCTGCTGATATACAAGATCAGCTATGCCACTGGAATTGTTGGGTACATGGCTGTAATGTTCACTCTTTTTGGTCTTAACTTGTTATTCAGGTGAGTAAATCGTAGCTGCTTAGCTCCCCTCAAAGAGTTAAAATGGCAAAGCTGTGTAGAGACAAGTGTTAGCTGTGGGGCTCTTTAAAACACATTGGGAAATAGGTACGGCCATATGTATTCCTAGTTGTGTCATCAATAAGGTAGGAGACCAAAGTGCTGACCAGTTTTTCTTTTGGCTGCAGACAGAGGCATGGAGAAGTTAGGCTCTGTGGTTTGTCTCTATTTTGTGCTCTACAGTTATTTGCCTCTGTGTAACATCTCCAGCCTTGATGATCAAGGAGACTCCTGGCAATCTTTTTTCTCTCTTCTTGAGAGATGTTGATTACCTACAACAGCAGCTGAAGCCCCTGTCTCTCAGAACTACCCCTTAAATCTAGCTATGAAACACTGCCTGAGAATTCACAATTAGAACAAGCAAGGCTGTGGTCCTAGTGTAGCAGTGAAAGGTATGGACTCCATGCACATTAGGCAATTTAAGGATTGTAGGTTCCAAGGCCAGAAGGGACCACTGTGATCATCTAGTCGGACCGCCTTCAAAACAAAACAGATTCACGAGCACAAGATGCTACATTAATGCATATCACTGCATTTAGAAGATGGCAACTCTTGCCAAAATTCCCAAAGATCTGGTATTTACAGGGATTATGACATGGCAGTCGTCATCACTATGTGTAGATATTTCTACACTGAACATTCATGTGGTAGATGAGGTTCCTAGTACACTATTAAATATTGCTAATGAGGCCTTTGATGCTATGTTTTTACAGCAGGCTAGCTTTGCATATGTTCAGTGAAGCAACTTTGTTTGACTGAAGAACTTGTTTGACGTTTTTCTGCCTCTTGCACTGCAGAATCAAACCCGAAGATGCAATGGATTTTGGTGTTTCCCTCCTGTTCTACGGCCTTTATTACGGAGTACTTGAGAGGGACTTTGCTGAAATGTGTGCGGATTACATGGCATCAACCATAGGGGTGAGTTGGCATGGGCACACCGTTTCCTAGAGCTGTGGTTATTCTCTTCAGTGGCGTGTTTAATCACCAGATGACTTCTTGTGAAGTTTGCTTCTGTAACACTATCTTTTCATGGGGAAGGGGGCTCAGAAATGATGACACGAAAGAGCAGCTTCTTCAAGTTTGTCTAAATTGAGTGTCTAAGCACGGATGTTCCGTAAGTCTTCTGTGCCCTTCTGAAGGCTGCTGCTTGCTTTTTCTGGCATCCCACATGCGTAAAGATGGTTTAAGACGTCATGTTAAGGTGGAGCCCACCATTGATTCGTACACTTTTACCATGCCTCTCAGCAGGTCCACGTGGTATTACTATTAGACCTTAAGTGAATGATTTACCCTTTCCTTCAGTCTGTCACTCCAACCACTTCCCCATGTACCTGTTCCACGTTAGGGCCTACAACATCTTCCTCCTTTCTTTGGTGCTCGCTGAGAAGATGGTTAGTAGTGTTGCTGAGTCAGGGTTCTCCACCTCTTAGTCACCCCACTTCTAGTAGCCAGAAGGTGCCGCAGGAGCCTGCACAGGGGGTTATGGGAGAGCTCTTGGCATGAGGCTGGCTCCTACTGCAAGCGATGGAGTAAATTTGCTTCAACAGACAATCTTAGATAGGAGGATGCTCATTAACCCCTTGTATTCCAATCCACAGGTTTGAGAGCTGCTGTAATAAATGGTGGAGCTGATCATTCCCTTAAGAGAACTTGACTCTTGAAGATCACAATTACAGGCAGTTTCTTTTCTACGTGAACTGAACAGGCCACTGAAGAAATGGGTAGAGCCTGTGAGTTTCCCTCATGGATAGGTTCTGTCTAATATACTCATCTATACAAGGGCAAAGAATCCCAGTAGCCCAATAAACTCTTCAGTATAGCTCCCCTCTTCCAGCTTTGCCATATGCTATTTAGCAACTTAAACAATGTGGGATGGAGTAGACCACACATCTATGTAGTCTAGTTCCTTCTCTTCAGGAATGTCTAACCTGTTAGTTCTTTTGGCATACAGCTCTGTACTAAAGTTCTGTCCTCTTTTGGAAAATGGATGGTTGTCTTTCTCCTCAGCCTCCCAGCACTAAAGCATCTATGGAGGATGCTTGGACTACTGTGGTTCTTAAGCTAGCACAAGAATCCATGGTTTTCAGGAAGTGACCTCCTACCTTCTGATCTGTTGACTCCAACGGAGGATATTCAGTTCCCACAGGGATGCCTTTAAATGTCACTCCTTCCAACCCCTTCTCTCAATCTTTGGTATATTAACCATGTCCTTAGTTTGAAAAAAAAAAAAAAGAGTGCTGGTTCCAAAGAAGAATAGTTCCCCCTTTCCAGAGTTGATCTCATGGATCACACAGTGCACTAGAGCAATTCAAATTCTTTTTAGCTATGGCTCTGTCTTTGTAGTGTGAAATCCATCACTTCATGCAGCTGGCCCGAGGGCTTTCCTATCTTAAACAACACTGTTGCTTCCACTGGAATGGGAATTTAATCACCCTTGAAAAATTCTTCGTGCCTTGGGCAAGGAAACTTTTTTTTTTTTTTTTTTTTTTTGGTTGGGGCTAGTGGGTTCTCATTAGTTTCTTCTTGATAAAGGCTGCACAAGTGAACTTCTTGGGCTTGGCTTGATAACGTTTTCATGGGTAGTTTTGTGAGGCTGCCGTACATCATGGAAAGAACAGGAGTACTTGTGGCACCTTAAAGACTAACAAATTTATTGAAGCATGAGCTTTCGTGAGCTACAGCTCACTTCTTCGGATGCATAGAATGGAACACACAGACAGGAGATATTTATACATACAGAGAACATGAAATGGTGGAAGTATGCATACCAACAGGAAGAGTCTAATCAATTGAGATGAGCTATCGTCAGCAGGAGGAAAAAAACTGTTTGAAGTGATAATTAAGATGGCCCATAGAAGGTGTGAGGAGAACTTAACATAGGGAAATAGATTCAATTAATGTAATGACCCAACCATTCCCAGTCTTTGTTTAGACCACAGGTAATTGTGTCTAGTTTGCATATTAATTCGAGTTCAGCAGTTTCTCTTTGGAGTCTGTTTTTGAAGTTTTTTTGTTGCAAAATTGCCACCTTCAAGTCTGTCACTGAGTGGTTAGAGAGGTTGAAGTGTTCTCCCACTGGTTTTTGAATGTTATGATTCCTGATGTCAGATTTGTGTCCATTTATTCTTTTGCGTAGAGACTGTCCAGTTTGGCCAATGTACATGGCAGAGGGGCATTGCTGGCACATGATGAGCTCACGAAAGCTCATGCTTCAATAAATTTGTTAGTCTTTAAGGTGCCACAAGTACTCCTGTTCTTTTTGCGGATACAGACTAACACGGCTGCTACTCTGAAACCTGTACATCATGGAGTCTTCCACTAGCTGGCGCTATAGCTCTTTCTTAGTGAGAAGAATGAATCAGCAGCAATGAGAAAAGGTGGGCAAAAGGGAAGATTTGATTTAAATCACTAGTCAGGAAGACTCGATTTTAAGCATGGATTTCTACATAAAAGTGCATTCTTGTTGGTTGTTATAACCTTAATACATATTCTTCACAACTCAGAGATGTAGGTTTCATTTTTAGAAGGTACACACTATACATTTTTTAAACTGATTTATTTTGAAAACTTTTTCAGAATAGTTTTACAGATATATCAGAAAATGAATGATTGTTTGGTTATTTCATTGACCAAAAGTAATTGAAGCAGATATTTATGAAGTCATTGGGAGGTGAACTATCTCCAATTCAACAGGTTCGTCATTTATATTTGGAGGATTTTTCTTGCCAGGGAGAACATCACCAGACAGACATTTCAGTTGTTTTATTTATGTAAAACAACAACATTATGTCTTCTGGATTTTTTTCAACAGCAAACATGTAATATTTTTACAAAACATACATGAATTTTTTAATTTAGTTAAACATTCAAGTTTTTTTAAATTGTTCTTAAAATAGTTAGATGAAATATTTAAAAAAAAAATTAAATAGACTGTCATACAGGTCAACATGAGAAACTTTAAAATATTGGCTTCTGCCGCTAACTCAGTCATCTTCACCTTCATTTTCCTGTTTGTTCATAATCTGGAAAAGAAAAACAAGCTTTCCTGCTTTTTTTTCAGGTCCCAAACGATTTTTCAATTTGGAATGAATTAGTCCAAAGAAAGAAAATATTCTTTCTACACCGGCAGAAGCTATTGCTGTTAAAAGTGAGATTATCGCTTCAACAGTCTCTGAATCCAAGTGCTTAAGTGACTTCCACCAGTTCACTGTGACTTTCTTTAAAACATCATCTGCAAACATGTATTTCTTGAATGGTTCTTATGCCCAAAATGGGTCTCTCTTATGGACTGCTGCCATTATAGGTTTTCCCTCCTAGTGAGAGAATGGTATGGTAGATATCAAATCAATGATCTATTCCGCCCCCAACAACCTTCTATTCATTGAACTTTTTGAAACTGCACTTTTTAGAGAGAGGAAAAGAATTGACTCTGTGTACACAAATTTGCAGAGGGACAATAGGGTTGAGGTCTGTTATTTGTCACCTCTATATATTTATTCATTTATTTATTTTAAAACATTTTTGCTGTTATCTCTGGAGACACATCCACAGTTTGAGAACTGCAAAACTAAGCATCTCTGATGGTATGTTCTAGACTGAGCACTGAGTCCCATTGAGTAGATAGATTATTTAGGTTAATCTCTACAGAAGCCCCTGGAGCCCCATAAGGTTGGGTCCGTAATCCATGAACTATTGGAACTCATTTACAAAACTTTTCTTAAACATTACATGAATTGGAGACAATATATCCTAATTCTATAGTGTACAATCCCTATTCCATCTTTGAGCTATAATGTATCTTTAGAAGGTTTTTCCTTAAAGCATTTTATCAAAAAAAAAAGACTTAAATCAAAATCTGATATTTTTTTGTTTATTTTTTAAATTATTGATTTTTATCCACCCTGGTGGATGAGGTAATATCTGTTATTGGACCCGTTTCTCTTTTGAGCTAGTCGGAGCTCTTCTTCAGATCTGAAGAATCATAGCAACAGTGACAGGCCTGGAATTGAAGCAGGTCTTTTAATGCTGCTTGCCCCTCAAAATGAGGTTGGAGATGGTCAAAGAACTAACGGGTCTAGTCCATCCTCCCCGTTTACTTGTATAGACTTTATCCACTAGTGGTTTGTCCAGCCTCGTTCAGAGTGACACAGCAGCGACCCTGCCATGGTCCACTTTGGGAGACCATTCCACAATCTTTGTAGATTTCAACTTTAGCAAGTCTGGCTTGAAACCAACCTAAATGATCTCTCCCTTTTTGGTATTTCCACCCTACCAAAGACTTGTGGGGTTAACCATGGTTTTACATTTGTCATCAATCAGTCTGTCTAGCTCCTTAATCAAGTGTTGCTCTTCTTTGAAAGATGTAGGTAAACTAGAAGGAATTTAAATACTGAAGTGTCCAGAATTAAGCCCTTTTGTTGCCCTAACAGTTATATTATGCTACAGTCAGATCTCAAAAGCTGAACAGAACTGAGCTTGCTCATTATTTGGATTGGAACATAGGAACTGTAGTAATGGATCAAACCAGTTCTTCTAGTCCAGTATCCTGTCTCCGCCCATGGCCAGTACCACCTGTCTAGTGGACAAATATAGAATAACTTAACCCCAGTAGGAAGCTTCTTTCTGGCCCCCATCAGTTAGCGGTTGGTGTATGTCTTGAAATCTGAGGGTTTATATCCCTTCTGGAGTCTTTTATGCTGTCTAGTTACCATTTACATCTCCGGTCTCTCTTTGAGTTCTGAGTTCTGTCTCAATGATCTCTGGTGGCGGTGAGTTGTATTAAAGCCCTTCTGTTAGTTTTACACTTGTTGCCTTTCAGTGTAACAGCACGTCATTTGTTCTTGGATTATGAGTAAAGAGCACCCCGTGTACCTTCTCTATACATGTCACTATTGTGTGTGCTAGCTTATTGCCTCTTTCCATGTATTTCCATGTTTATAGTCTCTCTTTCTCTGAGCCCTGCTGGCTCTGTGACAGAGGGAAGTGCTTATTTCTTTTTTTAATAAACCACAGCTGGACAACAGTATTCCACAACAGGGCATGCCGCTGATCTATACAATGGCATCACAATCAGTGTCTTCTGTTCTATTCCATACACATTCTAACGTCGTGTTGGGTTTTTTCCATTGAGCAGAAGCTTTCTATTGAGCTGTCCACAATGACACCTGAGTTAATTGGGAACCCAGAAACTTGTGAGTCACTCAGCTTCTGAGACCTCCCTAAAGAACACCTGGGTTCTGCAGGGAATAGGTCTGTGAACCCTAGGTAGCATTCTTCCCTCTGAGTTAGTACCAAACCAATGTTCAGCATGGTGCTAATCTGTGCTACACTGGAGGTGCTACTTCTGAGGGCATTCTACACCAAAAAATTAAAAATTCTGTGCCAAAAAACTTAAAATTCTGCACACAGTATTTTAAAATTCTGCAAGTTTTATTTGTCAGTAAATAAATGCAGAGGCTCCAGCATGGCAGTGGGGAGCACGGGCCTAATTATGTTGTAGTTTCATTTGCCTACAGTATTGAGTTCCATCTCCAATCCTAAACGTGTTTCTTCCCAAAGGTGCTCCTCTTCAGTGTTGAATGAAAACCCTCTCTTGTGCTGGTGTGATGTTTGCATTTATATTTATGAAGTGCTTTGAGGTCATGTTATGAAAGATGCTGTGGCAGAGCGAACAGAGTCCTAAAACCTCAGCTTCTCCAATGGATGATCTAATAACATGAAAACTGGCTGCTGAGTTTGGGGTCATAAGGGTCCCTTGTTATAAGAACCTAAGAATGGCCATAGCAGGTCAGACCAATGGTCCATCTAGCCCAGTGTCCTGTCTCCCAACAATGAGCTCTGCCAGATGCTTCAGAGGAATTGAACAGAACAGGGCAATTATCCACTGATCCATCCCCTGTCATCCAGTCCTAGCTTCTGGCAATTAGAGGCTTAGGGACACCCAGAGCATGGGGTTATGTCCCAGACCATCTTGGCTCTCAAAATTAAGTCACCTTATTGAGGTGGCCTCTAACTTTATCTGGATTAGGATCTTTGGGCTGCTCTGATAGGGCACAGCCAGCTTCCAAAGAATCTAAGGGTGTTGTGCCTTTCCACTTTCCCAGATGTATGTGCACAGACTCCATCCTCCGGGGAGGCAGACCATTCGTCCTATCACTGCATTAGGCCTTCACACCGTGAGCCCACAGAGCTAGGGAACAAAGGCTCCATCCCTTCCTTTCCAAGAAGGCCTTGCCAGTCCAGGCCTGGGCTCTGATGTCAGGTAGTCATCTGTCTGTGAAGGGACAGAAAAAGACCTGAGAGGTTTTGCGGATGGTGCACTGAAAAAGTCTAGCTCAGTGTGCAGCCACTGAGGTTAGGATGCACGTGGAGTGGAATAAATAGTAAAACGACTGTGCAGTTGTATAAACCCGTTTTTTTCCCCTCGTGGAATAGCATGTTCAGTCGTGGGCACCTCTCACATAAAAGGGGTTCAGAGACCTAATAAAAGTAGCTAGAGGCATAGAAAGACTTCTTGTAAGAGACTGAAAAGGTCAGAACTGCCTGGTTTGGAGAGGAGATAAATAAGAGGGAACAGGGTAGAGAGAAGGTAAATTGGGCACTTCTCATAATACAAGAACGTGGGCACATTGATGAAACTGTAAAGCAGAACACTAAAACTGAGAGAAGGAAACGTATTGTACACAGAATAATTAACCTTTGGAACTCCCTGCCACTAAGACCAAGAGCTTTAGATATGACTAATCCTTTCTTGCATTCTGCTAATCTTCATTTTGACTAAAGGTTAAATTTAGGAAATGATTAGAAGGTTTACAAACCTCTCTCTCAGGATATAAGTCAGCTGCTCTCTGGTGAGGGTAAAGACGAAACTTCCTCAAGGGAAGACCATTGCATAATTGCTGCAGGGTTTCTTTCACTTTCCTTGAAACAACTTGTACCCTGCTGCTGTTGGACACTAACAGTTTGCAGATTAGACAGCCCCCTGGTCTGATCCAGTCCGGCACTTCCTGTGTCATCAAACATATTTCTGCTGTTTCGAGAACTATTCTGTGACTTGGGTTTGAATGCTTTCTCCAGAGAAAGCAAAGGCCCTAAAATAGTAGTCTTCTTCCAGTCTCCCTCTTCTTTAGGGGTTAGAGACGCTGTCCGATCAGACACCGCTAAAGTGATGAACGAAGTGTGGGCTTGGATAAAAGGCAGCGTGCTGGTTCAGGGGTTTTTTTTTGTTGTTTTTGTTTGTTTTAACCTGCCAACATACAGCTCAAGCTGTTATTTCATCAGCTAAAGAGTTGCAGGCCTGATTAGTATTGGAAGGGAGACTCCCAAGGCAGTCAGCCATTCAGATACATCGATTGATTGGTCTCATATCAACGCCTAGCTATAGCTAAAAGGGGCGTCCTGTGTTGGTGACTCCTAGGCTGCCTTTTCCCTGAACTGATGCCCCAGCATGGTGCTAGGGGGAGCTGTGCTGCTGAAGAGGGGTCTGAGGTCTTGCTCAGACACTGGTCCTGCTCATTTTGTGGCCAGTAAAACTCCCATGACCCTCTCCACAGAACTCGGGGTGTCTTGCCTTATTTCCCATGTGGGTGGTCAGAGCTGCTCACAAACCCCACCTGCAGTTTCAGTTGGATTTGGTAACTGGCTCACCTCTTTCCCTAAATTAAATGGCTGTCTTATGCCAGCCTAGAGATGGCTGCCCTCCGGTAGTTGCTGGGTATGGCATTTATAAAGATCATTGGCCTTCATGTTAAACCTTACCTTCAAATAGCACTTTTTTATTTTTTTATTTTATTTTTTAACTCGGGCACTTTATATTAAATTCTAGGTTTGACCATCACTCTGCATAAGTGCCCAATTTATATTTAACCAGCCAAGATTTTTCAAAAGGGACTTTGGGCAGCGTGGACTTTGGGTATCTAGCATGACACGTGATTTTTCAGAGAGCTGATGCTTGGCATTTTCTGATAATCATGCCCCTCTAAGCTGTCTGGAGTTGGGCTCCCAAAATCACCAGTCACTTTAGATCTTGGTGCCTGCACTCTGTATCGAGTCCACAGTAATAATTGGTTACTGCCCAGGCTTTAGGATAGGCCTGGTCAAAAACTTTCTGTCAGAAGTGTTGGATGGAAATTGCTTCTTTTTGACTAGATGAAACCTTTTCTGAAACATGACTGGCTTCCATGGAAAACTGACCGTTTTCCATCAAAATACCAAACAACCACAATATTTTGATTCCAAAATGCCACTATGGTGCCTCATGCTTCCGTTCGCCTCAAAATCCAGCTGGGGAGCCCAGCCCATAATCTCCCCGATACACTGCAAACATGTTGCACTACCTCCCTTCAACAGGAGAGACCGTGGTGCTTCATGGGAGATGTAATCTGACCAGTGAGTGTGAGCTGTACAGGAGAATCCCGACTAGCCCATGGGACACTGCAGTGGCATTCCAGAATCAACATATTTTGGGGGTTTGGGGGTTTCTTTTACTTTTTTCCCCCAATTCTACCTGCTGCTAGAAGAGAGCAGCCATGTTCTGACCAGCTCTAATGGCAATAGTGCTTGGCCTGAGGGGACCCCAGTGTGGTGTTTCTGGCAGGGAGGGTGTAACTGAGGTGGGTGTCTAAGCGTGTGCCTGCAGCCTCCCCATTTTCTACAGTAACAGTCTCTTGGACAAGGGTTCTCACAACCTATTTTTTGTTGGTGGCGGCTCTCACAGATTTTCCTAAAATACTTATTTATTTTTTTCCTAAGTTAATTATGCACGTGTACGTGTCCAAATAAATCACTGTGATTTATGTAGGATTTTTTTGCAGACTCAACAATAAAAATGTCCAGTTGTATTTTTGTGCCCCTGGCCCCCGCTGCGTCCCTGTGCCCCTGGTCCCGACTGCTTCCCCTCTCCATTGTCCCGAGCTCCCTTCTGCCGCCTCGCACCCCAGGCTCACCCCGCTCCTTGCCTCTTGACCACGGTGCCCAGTAAGGCCAGACCTGCTGACGCCCGGAGCCAGAGCCCCACGGCTGGAATAGTGCAAGGTGTCTGAAGTCCACCCCTGAAGCCCCATGGCAGGGGGGGCTGAATCAGGGGACGGGGGCTGAAGCTAGAAGTTCATATTCCCAGGTCCTTGCTGTGACCACTGGATCACTCACTTTGCCAGTTAAACTGTAATCTTGCCACAGACTCCTTTAGCCTGAACTGTAGAGGAGCAAGACTTAGTGAATGCACATTAATTCTGACTACTTCTTGTCTTGTGTTGTCTCCTCCCGCCATCCTATTCAGTTTTACAGCGCATCAGGAATGCCAACGAAGCACCTTTCTGACAGCGTCTGCGCCGTGTGTGGCCAACAGATCTTTGTAGATGTTAACGAAGAAGGGATCATAGAGAACACATACAGGCTTTCCTGCAATCATGTGTATCCTTTTCTCTTCCTGGAGCAGCCGGAGAGCTAACACCTCAGGTAGCCTGCTACCCACTGTGGGTCACTGTTGAGATCTGGTCAGAATTACTGTTTGGGTAACTTCATTCTACTTCCCAGAATTCCCCCTTTCCTGACTTCATGTCTCTATAAAAAGAACAAACCTGAACCAGTTGCGTGGCAGCAGCTCTCTTCTGAGGTGGCTGCATTTCAGAAACGGGTTAAGCTATGGAGGAGCATACATATTTTCCAGGTATTGCTTCCCTCTGTCTCTGCTTTAGGAGCAGACACAGTGTAACTTTGCCTAGAACCAGACAGCTGAGTCACTAAGGGTTTGCCAGTGGAAGTGAGAACCTTCCACCTCTGGGTCACCAGTTCTAAACCAAATAAATCACTGTAATTTATTTATGTAGGATTTGTGTGGCAATGACAAGAAAGTCATTGCCATCTGATTGTGTGGTCATCTATGGGAAACAGATTTGGTCTTGGTCCAATTCTTAGTGAATAAGTGTCCGCACCGTCAAAACAGGCATTAAGAGACCCTCATTGTTGATGCACTTTGTCCAGAGGCCAAAGTTTGGGAATAGCCATTCAGCCAATAGAGGTTGTTCCTCAAGGCAAGTCTGAGGGGACTTGTTGGAGGAGCTTGCACTGTTGCTTCTTCCCGTGTTTTGATTTTTCTTGGGCAGCGGGGGCTTGTTCTACTTGCTTCTGTCATGGTTAAGTTTTGTTTTGTTTGCATCTGATATAGGTGATGTTTGAGGAAATCTTTAGAACACACAAATCAGATTGAAACCACTGTGGTTTTCAGAGCGCACCTTACTTTGCACGTAGTTAACCACACAGTTCCCCAGTGGTGCTGGGCTTCCTGGTCCCGTGCATGAGACACTTTATGCGGCTGTCTCTACTAAAGGTCTTCTGGGGTTTCTGCTGATGGCACAATTAAAAACCTGACCCGCTGCTTAGATTACCTAGCACAGTGTTGACCTGAACTTGATGGGTTAGTTGTTATGGCTTGCCACTGATCACATCCAACCAGAAGATTTATAGGTTCTTGTCTAATTCAGACTACAGGGTTCAAGAACTCAGAGTTCTATAGCAGGAGAGGACTCTCGGGGTGCCTGGCAAAAACACTTACACTGAGAACAATACCAAAGTGACAGAAATTTTGAGATTAACAAAAGAATAATAAAAGTTATGAAACTTACAACTGCAAAACAGAATTCCAAAACTCCTGGTGGTAACATTCCTATTGTAAGTACCTTAACTTAACATACTCACACCCTTCCTTGAGGACCCGGTAATAGGAGGTGAAGGACCAGCCTCACTCCTGTCATGCCCCATAACACGATGATGCTGGCTTTCCCAATAGTTAGAAATGCTGAGTAGCTATACTATAATGCGCAAGCTGAGCGTGATAGAAGATATTCTATAGAATATAGGAGAACAGACTAAAGGAAGAGCTAAAGACTAAAAGAGTGAGCTCAGAGAGCTAGAAGAAAAGCTTAAAGGCTGCTAAATAGAAAGAAGCTAGAAGAGCGCTCCAGACTTCTTCTGTACAAGGTATTTTATAGGACCCTGACACTGTGTAATTCAGACCCAACCTACTATACCCAATCTTATTTCTGTACCCTAAGAAATTTATGGGTACCCTTATCCTATAGGTTAGTGGATTATGACACTTAGTTTCTATATATTAATAAGGATTATCTCACTCCAAAAACTGCCAACCTAGGCTCTCTTGGCGACTTCCAAGTTGTGGTGTACCCTGTAGTTACCAACTGGTTGTAAACGCCGGATAAGCCTGTTCAGTGTTTGTGTACAGTTCCTCCCTTTGGTTCCCCAAAGTTCAGGGACCACTCCTATTTGTGCCAAAGGTTACCAGCCTTTATGCTGACTTACTCTTAACTGATTATACTTTTAGCTATATAGCAGATCTTACCGGATATTACAGGCCGGTAGGCTGCTTGCGTTTCAGTAAAACATCTTATTAGGAAACACATACCTCAACACATCCTAAATTCAAATAAATTAATACTGATAAAATATAAGAATGAAATGGATTAATTCAGAAAAAGAAACATTTGTTGATATGGCTGGCTGGATTAGCAGCATATAAGAGCTAGCAAAGTAATCCTATGGGCTACAGCAGTGGTTCTCAACCTATTTACTATTGTGGGCCACATCCAGTACTACGTGTATGGCCCTGAGGATGTCACATGGGCTGCAGGTTGAGAACCATTGTCCCAAAGCCAGGGTGTCTAAACTTGGCCCTAAATTAGGACCACATTGAAAACACGTCTGAAGCTATGGGCTGCACTTGTCTTTAAGGCTATAATCACCGTTCTGAATTCTTTTGTTTTGAATAAATGACTCCTCATCATGAGCTGAGCAGTTTGGGAGGGATCTAGGCCACCGTTTCTCAAATGCGGCCACCAACGTCTTTTCTTCCTGCCACACCCACCTGGGCAGTGATTGGGGGAGGCAAAGCAGTGGTCCCTCCCCCAGGGCCACCAGCAGGGGTTGTACCCTGCCATGCACACTTCCCCCGAGACACACATGCTGGAGGAGCAGGCAGCTAGTGAGTTTCCCACCTTCCCGGGGACAGTAGGGTTGGGCTTCCAGCCCTGGGGTCGCGAGCAGCGGGCTCTGGCCACGGAGCTCCAATCCTTGGCTGCAGGGCTCCCCGCCCATTGTCCCTGGCCCCTACTGCCTCCGCGAGCCAGTCATGCTACCAGCACTCCTAGCTATCTTCAAGACGCCACTGGCTTCCCGAGGAAACTACAATGCATTAGTGATCTTCCAGAAAACACCATCCTGGCCACTATGGAGGTAGAAGCCCTCTACACCAACGTTCCACACAAAATTGGACTACAAGCCACCAGGAACAGTATCCCCGATACCACCATGGCAAACCTGTTGGCTGAACTTTGTGACTTTGTCCTCACCCACAACTATTTCACATTTGGGGACAATGTATATCTTCAAGTCAGTGGCACTGCTATGGGTACCCGCATGGCCCCACAGTATGCCAATATTTTTATGGCTGACTTAGAACAACGCTTTCTCAGCTCTCGTCCCCTTAGCGCCCCTCCTCTACTTGCGCTACATTGATGGCATCTTCATCATCTGGACCCATGGAAAAGAAGCCCTTGAGGAATTCCACCGTGATATCAACAATTTCCATCCACCATCAACCTCAGCCTGGACCAGTCCACAGAAGAGAGCCACTTCCTGGACACTACAGTACTAATAAGCAATGGTCACATAAACACCACCTTATACCGGAAACCTTCTGACCACTATACTTACCTACATGCCTCCAGCTTTCATCCAGAACACATCACATGATCTACTGTCTACAGCCAAGCTCTAAGATACAACCGCATTTGCTCCAATCCCTCAGACAGAGACAAGATCTCTATCAAGCATTCTTAAAACTACAATACCCACCTGCTGAAGTGAAGAAACAGATTGACAGAGCCAGAAGAGTACCCAGAAGTCACCTACTACAGGACAGGCCCAACAAAGAAAGTAACAGAACGCCACTAGCCGTCACCTTCAGCCCCCAACTAAAACCTCTCCAGCGTATCAAGGATCTACAACCTATTCTGAAGGACAATCCCTCACTCTCACAGATCTTGGGAGACAGGCCAGTCCTCGCTTACAGACAGCCTCCCCAACCTGAAGCAAATACTCGCCAGCAACCGCATGCCACACAACAAAAACACTAACCCAGGAACCAAACCCTGCTACAAACCCCGGTGCCAACGCTGTCCGTATATCTATTCAAGGGACACCATCATAGGACCTAACCACATCAGCCACATCATCAGGGGCTCTTTCGCCTGCACATCTACCAGTGTGATATGGGCCAGCAATGCCCCTCTGCTATGTACATTGGCCAAACTGGACAGTCGCTACGCAAAAGAATAAATGGACACATCAGACATCAACAATTATATCATTCAAAAACCAGTTGTAGAACACTTCAACCTCCCTGGACACTCAATTACAGACCTAAAAGTCGCAATTCTTCAACAAAAAAACTTCAAAAACAGACTCCAACGAGAAACTGCAGAACTGGAATAAATTTGTAAATTGGACACCATTAAATTAGGCTTGACTAAAGACTGGGAGTGGATAGGTCATTACACAAACTAAAAACTATTTCCCCATGCTAATTTTTCCCCTATTTTTACTCAATCTTCTTGTCAACTGTTGGAAATGGGCCATCCTGATTATCACTAAAAAAGTTGTTTTTTCTCCTGTTGATAATAGCCCACCTTAATTGATTAGTCTTGTTACAGTTGGTATGGCAACCCTCATTTTTCATGGTGGGTGTGTGTATGTGTGTATGTAAATATGTATATATAATGTATGTGTATATATAATATCTTCCTACTGTATTTTCCACTTCATGCATCTGATGAAGTGGGTTTTTAGCCCACAAAAGCTTATACCCAAATAAATGTGTTAGTCTCTAAGGTGCCACAAGTGCTCCTCGTTCTTTTTGCTAATACAGACTAGCACGGCCACCACTCTGAAAGATAAAAATGATGTCACTGGCCTAGATTATCAGATCTTTGAGGCTGGGATGGCCCAGTACTGTGGGGTTTTGGTTCAGGACCAGGACTCTGAGATGCTACCACAATACAAATAAAAACATCCTGAAGCTTGCAGACTGTAGCCAATGTTTTGTATCAATACAGTGCATCCTCCTCAATCTAACAGCACTTGATCTGAGAGTAGATTGAATTTTCTAAGGCTTTACAAGTGAGTTTGTTAGTTTGAGTTAAAAATAAGACTGGGATCTTTACAGTTTTTGGGGAGGCTTTTTAATACTACTAGCAAATAAGGTATTGGTTTCTGAGAACACTTCAATCTCCCTGGACACTCAATAACCGACTTAAAAGTGGCCATTCTTCAACAAAAAAAATTTCAAAAACACACTCCAATGAGAAACTGCAGAACTGGAATTCATTTGCAAACTGGGCACCAACCAAATTAGGCCTTAATAAAGACTGGTAGTAGATGGGTCACTATGAAAACTAATTTCCCCCTGCTGATACTCACACCTTCTTGTCAACTGGTTGAAATGGGCCACTTTGATTGCACTGGCCTCATTAGGACTACAAAAGAGATTTTTTTTTTTCCCTCCCTTGGTATTCACTCCTTTTTGTCAGCTGTTGAGAATAGGCCACATCCACCTTAACTGAATTGGCTTGTTAACACTGCCCCCCCCACACACACACACACTTGGTAAGGCAACTTTTCATGTGCTGTGTATTTATACCTGCCTACTGTATTTTCCACTCTGTGCATCTGATGAAGTGGGTTTTAGCCCACGAAAGCTTATGCCCAAATAAATGTGTTAGTCTCTAAGATGCCACAAGGACTACTTGTCATTTTTATCTTGGTTCATGGAACATCCGTACAGTACTGTGTCCTTCTGCCTTGCTCTCTACCTGTCTTATACTTCTCCTCCTTCTCTCACCCCTCATTTTTCTTTTCCCTGTGTTCTCAAACTCCACCTCCTCCTATCCTGCTACCCTGACTATTTTCCATGCTCTTACACATCTACAAGTCACCTGTGCCTCTCCTATTAACCGCTAGTTACAGCAGTTCTATTCCTAGCCCCGTCTTCCCTATCATCTCACCTACCTTCCATTCCCTGCTTCTTTCTAACCTTATTCCCATCCCTTCTCTGCTCCAACTGAAAAACAATACTGCCATCAAGATATGCAAATACCCAGGGCTTAAATTCTCATATAGTATTTCCCAGAGCCCGGCACACAACCCCCACCAGGGCTCTGCCCCAGACAGCTCTGACTGAATTTAAGCCCTGCAAATACCACACAATCTTATTGGAATCCTCATCTTCCTTTTACCCTTTCTCCCTCTATACTGCTTGCTCTCACTCCGTGTCATGTCTTAATTCAGTTGTAAGTTTCTCTGGGCATGGACTGCAGATGTTATCTGTTCTATAAAGTGCGTGATATGCATAAGCAGTGTGGTGAACAATGAGTAAGCAAGAAGCAGCGTTCTAGAACTCAGTCATTAGAAGGTGGTGGTAGTGGGAGGTTTCAGCTACATGGAGGCATGGTGGGGTTCTGTACGTAGGCTCTAGCTGAACAGGACACTTGAGTCATCATTTATGGGTGTTGAAATGTGAAAACAAAAAGCAGAAACTACAAGGGAGCAAGCAGCACTTGACTTCATTTGGAGCTACATAAGATGTAATTAGTGATGTGGAAGTAGATGGTGTCTGTCATTAGTGACCACAGACTTACTGCGGTTGACATTGGACCGAAAGTTAGAAGGAAAAGAGAAATAAAGAATTTCTTAGAAGGAAATTTTGTACTTGTGTGGTGGGATGGAAACGGATTATACCACAGGCAGCAACCTGACCCTGAGTGACAGTTGCCAAGGTCACCATATATTTTTTCGTACTCTAACTTCCTTTCTGTAATTTAATCTTGAAGTTCTAGAAATATGGGATGTTAGTCATGGTTAGAATTTCCCCGGAGTGTGATGGTGCACTTGTGAAACCGTGACGAGGGGTGGCCCAAGTACTAGACAGGCAGACTTAGAACCAGTTGATGGAGTCAACAAAATAGAAGATAAGGGTGCATCAGTAGATATAACTGGGACTTTTTAAAATCCTTTGATAAAATCCCTCAAGAGTCTGTTAAAGAACCGATCTTGTAGGGTAAGAGGTAGAAGGCTGTAATGGTCTGGAATCTGGCTCAGAGAGTAGCAGGAATAACTAGTCAACTTTCGACATGGTGGGAGAGGCTAATGAGGTGCCCCAAGGAGCCATAGTAGAATCAGCATTTTGTTTTATCTTCCAGCTGTCCCCTGCCTCGTTAACTACACTCCTTCCAAGCCAGGTGGTGGGAACTGCTGCCTCCTGAGGAGGACCGGTCTGTACTCCACTCTGCTTCCATGGCCCACTGGGATAGTAGTTGGCATTTCCTTCGCGGGGCTGTGAGCATGCGCGTGAACCTGGCGCAGTTCACAAGCTCCTCTCGCGTCAGGTCCATGCAGTATGGGTTTCCCAGCTAGTTGCTAGATGACAGAGGAATGTGGAGATTTGGGAATAATGGGCTCAATTCTAGGTTCGAGAGGGGAGCATTCTGTAGTGGTTCCAGGCCCTTCTGCCCTTGGCCCTCCAGCCTGTCCGTATCGCCGGTTCCATCCATGCTCAGCCTTAATTTCGTCCTGAATGATTTAGGTCTGGCGTAGTTCTAAGCAACAGAAAACAGTGTTACAATGAAAACTGGGGGGCAGCCTTGACTATATGTGTCGACCTGCACCACCTGTAACCATCAAGTCATAGTGACTGTCCCACTATCTATCCCGCTGTTAAACCTGTCCTGTACACCAAATCCTGATGGATTAACTGGCCAGGTTTATGTTCTTGGTTCTGCCGGTGACTTGGCTACTCGGGTGGCACTGTTATCTCCTAGGGGAAGGTGATGTGAGCAGTAGAGCACGCCTGCCCCAAGACTGAGGTCAGTGCATAGCAGCAAGTCTGAATTCATGCAGAATTATTTCCCCATGTATAAATGTGGCTGCCAAAATGTATTTAAGTAGACTGAACAAATACGTGGCTGCTCGTGCAGATCTGAACGGCTTCATCTGTGATTAGAGCAGCAGCTTGTGTATCTGGGGGTGCTGAGTTCTAATCCCAGTGTTCCTGCTCTTTTGCTGTTTTTTTTTTTTTTTCCTCCCTCAAGAGCAGCTTCCCTTAACTTGTCACCCTTCAGATTCCATGAGTTCTGCATCCGAGGCTGGTGCATCGTTGGGAAGAAACAGACGTGTCCGTACTGCAAAGAGAAGGTGGATCTCAAGAGAATGTTTAGTAACCCGTATCCTTTTCTGGCCTTGGGACCAAATCCTAGCAACTTCGTCTCTTTGGTTTGCCTTCCACCTTAAAGATGATCTGCAAACTTATTAATCAATCACCATGACAGCCCTGTGCTGGAGATGGGCAGGGACGGTTGGGTCTCCAGGAGCATCTTGCTTCTAATCCCAGCTCTTCCACGGATTCCCTGGCGTACCCTAGGTGCAGTTTGCTTTTCCTTGAAATCAATGGCAAAACTCTCATTTACTTCAGTGGGGAGCAGGGATCCAGTCCCTTAACCGCGAAGGAGGCACGGGGTGGAAGAATGAGCACACATGGCAGTAAGGAAGCCAGTAACTTGTATGGCCTTGGCCATGACACTTCCCTGCCCTTCATCCCCCATCTGTAACTGTGATGCTTCTCTCGCTCCGTCACAGGGATTGGGGAGAGGACTGGTGACCTTTGCCAAGTGCTTCAAAATAAAGCCCTGTGTAAGGGGGACCGGGGATATGTTTCTCCACCTCAGTTTTGCTTTCCCTGTCTTAAGCATCAACTTTCGATACTTCCCTCTCCCCCGTTGCATGCCAAGGGACGTATTGGCCACGGCTTCCTGCCCCCTCCCCCGCCATTGGCCTGGGACGGCAAACCGTGGCCAGTGGGAGCCGCGATCGGCCGAACCTGCTGACGTGGTGAGTAAACAAACTGGCCCGAGCCACTAGGTTGCTTACCCTGGTGAGCTGTGTGCCAGAGGTTGCCGACACCTGCTCTAAAAGATCCTACCTCCCTCAATGTGTACCCTGTTATCACACCCCCTCTGCAGGCTGCTCAGAGGGATGAGGCAAGTACTTCCCCCCGCCCCCGGCCGTTAGTGCTTGTGTTTAGCTTTTATTCTGGCAGGTAAGAGTTGGGGGAATTTTATGTCTGGCTTGACTTGGTAAACATGGCCTCATCTTAGCAGATGGGCTCTACGTGGGCTATTGGCTGCTTGCTGTAATGTCAGGGTTTGACTGCTTGTTCCTAGTACCATTGTAGCTGCAAAGCTGAGTTGAAAGGGCGAGGTTCTAATCATACCCTCATCAGAACAGTGGCTAAGGATATTCTACGCTACCCCGCCCAGCGCTGCGCAGCCGTGTAGCATAGCGCCTTATGGGGTGAAGACCCCCCCCCCAGTACTTCCCTTGTCATTCTCCAGCCCAGAAACCCTTCCTCCGTCCCCAGGCTCCCATTCCAACACTGAGCTGTGGGGTGGGGATACCCCTCAGCACGTGGATTTCACTATTCTGAATGCCATTGCCAGGGGCTAGTGCCAGCGACTCCATCAGCAGGGCCCAGAAGGTCGCCGTTCTGGACACACAAGAAGGGTTACCAAGGGTGATGCTAGACCCCAGCCCTGCTCTTCTCCCCCACTGGCACTGCCTACCCTGAGCCCGTAGCCCACAGAAATGAAAGCCCAGCTGTATGATCCCTGCGGTGGAAGGCCCGTCTTTATGTGCTATTATCTCTGGTTGTCATCTTGATACTGTGTGATAGGTCCACTTCCTCCAGCCTTTCTGCCATAACCTATAATTCTGCCATCCTCAAGTCAGAAGTGCAAATAACAGGGCTGCATGCAGAAGGCTTCAGCTAGGTAAGACACCTGCCTGCAGCCTTCTGAGCCAGTCCCATGTTTCTTTCTGCTTCCCTGTTTTGCTGCTTTAACTCTTTCCGCGTACAGCTGGGAAAGGCCCCACGTCATGTACGGGCAGCTGCTTGACTGGCTACGCTACCTGGTGGCCTGGCAACCCGTTATCATTGGACTGGTACAAGGTATCAACTATATCCTGGGGCTGGAATAAATCCTGAGCAGCCAGTGAGCCGTGGACATCACAGCAGGACTTCGACAGCAGTGGCGGAGGGCAGCAGCTGGCCAGGAAGACTTGCTTGCATCATTCACCTCTCAGGATCTTACACGCCCACAACACGTCTCCGGGGACTAAGGGAAAGACTTGGCACTGGCCAGCTCCCAGCAAAGCGGGTTTATGCTGGGGTGGGGGAAGGGTATTCTTTTTTAAAACAATTATTTTAAATGAGCATATTTAAAACTTTATATTGCAGATTAAAAAGGAAATTAATGTTTGTCCCACTTCCCTCCTCCAACCACCTCTCCACTTAGTTGTCTTATTCCCCTAGAACAAAGAAAACCAAGCTGGTTTTGGAAGCTAGCAGAGACCTCTCTCAGAAACCCACGGCAGCTTGCTAGGTACCTTCCCACCTCCTCTGGCTAAATCAGATCCCTCGCCACTTGCTCAGGTCTCTTCTTCACAGCAGTTGCCAGCGGCTCTGCTGTAAGCTGGTGGCAGAGGGCTCCTGTGGCCCTTGATCGCTGGAAAAGCCACCTGGATTCCCCCGCAGTCAGGGCAGGATTCTGAAAGAGTAAATGCAGTTAACCAGAGAAAAGGCGCCTGCTGCGAGCGAAGCTCAGAACTGTGCAGCTGGAGGCATGAGACCTAGGACTTAACAACTCATGCCCCAGCAAATGCATCTACATGCAGAACGACCTAGGAATCCACCTGGGGTTAGTGCTGCCCAGGAGAACAGGTGCAGAGCGCTGGGCCCGTGAGTGGGGGGCTCGCTACAAAGGTGGAATGCAGTCAGGTAGCCGACTCCAGCGAAGGGAGGGTAACGTCACGGCCTGCATCGTGTGTTCAGTGCATGGGGGAGAGACTACACCTGGGGCATGCCGCTGCCTCCAGGGCACGACACTAAGGGACGAACGAGGGCGCACTCGCCTCTCGACCTGGTGAGCCAGGTACTAAACTGAGGAAATGAACCTGCCCGTCTGACCCCTGTTATGGACACAGTCTAGGGAGCAAGCCACCTCTGTCTGCGCTCTTCCCTTTTTTGGAACGTTCAGGCTAATGTCACATTTTTCGATGGCAGTGTATTTTCTACTCGCTGCGCAGACCTGGCCCGGTTTGGGTTGCCCCTCCCCCCCCCCTCCTATTGTCATCCCAAAAAGGGGACGGCAGAACAGCCTGCTCGGGCTTGTTTGCTTTTCCCAACAGCTCAGAACAGACAAACCTACTTAAGGGATAAGTGTCAAATTGCCCCTTTTTTGAGCTTTCTCTGAATGAGGCTGGTGGGAAAAACCTGTTTGGTGTGTTTGAAATCCAAACATCCTACCAAAGGGCGTGTAAAGAGATGTTCTCTTCTTCTTTAGGAGGACAGCAGAGCCTTGTTTCAGGCTGCCTGGGGCGCCCACTGGGGGCGACTGCCTTCTACTATTTGGCACGTTTAATAAAAGGCTTTATCGATATATTCTGTTCACGTAAGGCCAGAGGATGACTCTTCTTCACTAGCTGACTCAGCAGTCCCATTGAATTCAAGGGAACCCTTTGTGGTGTAATGCACTACGCATCTTGAGTCAGGGGGTCAGAATCGGGCCCTGATTGACAAGTTTCGCTTTACCAGCGTGTTGTGACACACAAGTTACAGATTGTAAAAGCAGGGGTGTCTTAGTAACTGGAGACGTTGCTCCAAGAGTTGACTCAGTCTCAGACAGGGATGAGGTGGCCACTCTCTGTACATGGCACACAGTGAGTGAGCTTTGACTGGAGCTTGCCTTACGGCATACAGATGAGCTCATGATTTAAAGAGACGTTTTCAGGAAACACAGTTCAAGCATCTTTCTGCCACATTGACTTTCTGTGAAAGCCTGGGCATGCTCAATGCGCAGCCCAGGAGTCATCGTGTTTGGTGGGCTTTCGTGTTAACTTCCCCAGCACATGAATGGGCTTGCAAGGTCTACCAACAAATCTGATGTCTGCTGGGAAAAAAGCGACATATATTATTTGTGGTGGTTACGATCCCCGTCCCTCTCTTTAAATTCTATAAAGAAATAGTTAACATCGTTGCCAAGTGTATGAATAATAAGGGACAAAGGAGCTGGGTGCAACAATCTGGTTGCAATACAGCCGCAGGAATGTTCTACAGAGGGATCTGCTAGGTCTATGGGGCCAGGTCTTTGGAAGTGTCTCTGGAACAAAAACTTTGACGTGTGTCGGAGAATAGGGACGTGGACAGCAATCCTTGGATGTATCCCATCTGCCTGTGCTCCACAGCCCGACTCTGCAGTTCTCCAGGCAGCATGTGACCGGTTGTGGCAACGTGAGGTCCTGGCGTATTATGGTTGTTTAAGGCTTTGTGAATGAGCTCTGCCATCTTCCACTTCGTCTTTACCGTGATGCATTTGCAAAGCGTTGATGCTCGCAAGCATGTCTTTCAGTGACCAGAGAGTTAGGAAGTCAATCACCCAGGCCCGTGGAGGACTGCACATCTTTCTGTGCTAGGTGGCTTTCAGTAGATAGCACAATATTCTGATTGATCATTGGTTCTTTGCCACATGGTTCCCCAGGCTAATGATCATTCCCATAAGACTGGCAGTGTCAGGAGAAGCGAAGGATGGTGCCGAAGGACTAAGGTACATTGGCAGATCTAGGCGAAGGTCCCAGGATCAGCAGAAGCATGGTCAGCCACAAGGGTTATTGAGGTGCATTGGCAGGGTTCTTGGGGAGAATGTTCTACTCAGACCACTGTTACTCCTTCGTGGACACTCAGTTAACTCCAGGTTGGTTCTTATTGTTACATGGGCTGCATATTTACCTTACTCCATGCACGTACTGTATATATCAATAGAGCACTTCCACGGATGTTTGTTCTAACAGACATATTGTGGGGTTTTTAAAACAAAATAGTTTCTAAATCTGCCCACTGAACATGGATGTATTGTTACTTCTGGGGGCAGGGAAACCAGGTGAATTCAAATTGGGGTGAGCAAAATGGTGTCTATCAGTGACTGTCAGAGCTTACAGTGTGGAAAGAAGGGAAGTCCGGGAACAGCTGAAGCAGGTCTCCCTGTGAACAAAAGCCATGTTTTTCCCCAACCTCTTGGTGAGCGCTCTGAAGCAACGTTAACTGTATCTTTTATTTGCTCTGGAAGAAATCAGACTTGACTGTAACCCTATTCACCGTTGATTCAAGGTTTTATTTATTTTTATTTTTTTTAAGTGAAATCTCAACCCTGGAAATTCTGTGCCAAAAACCAAAATAGAGTCCTTGATAGTGAGTAGTGCTGTGTTTTTGTTGTTTGTTTCTGTTCAAAGTTCAGGCAATGATAGGCCTTCGGATTGATACGTTAACCAGTTATTGGCATGGTTGGCTGTAAGCATGACCTGTGCCCACCCCACGTGTGGTTAACACTCCATTGGCAGCTAACCATATGTCTCCCCTAGTAGCAGTCTAGACTGTCACACAGCTGGAAAAGGTGTCTTCCCTCTCTCTGCTAGACTGTGCTCATGTCCCTCTGTATGAACATACTCTGACTAATCTATCCCCTACCCACTCTGGGCTGACTGGCTTTCCCCTTTTTCCTCCCATTAAACCCATGTGAACGTGGTCATGCCGTGTGTAGATGCGGAGTCACAAACCCGGATGACACGTGGCTGTTACAAGAATGGTTGGTGGCTCCGACTCACCAGGTATGTGTGACACGATCTGGATGTCAAACCCTGGTTCTACTTGTTGCGTAGATGTGGGGGACGTAAAGTAACAGGGCAGATAGTGATGGGTCTAGGTCACGTTATCCGTATGAATTAGGATCTAGCTAGGTATTTACACTGTCAGAAAGGGGAGAAAATGTGGCTGTTAGGTTAGGTCATAAACACGTCACCTTCCCCAAGCCCTGTGCTGCTTGCTGCTATTACTGAGTAGGTGACTGAACAGCACCTGACACTAGAGCTAGCCGGGCCGTCCCTAGGCGCATGCGGGGCCCCGGACAAATCAGCTTCCCTGCTAGTCTCCTCTCCATCCGGCACACCCTCCGCCCACCCACCGTTCTCCTCACTGTCTGCCCACCAGCCTCACCCGCCTCCTGCCTGCCACTCACCTCCCTGCCCGCCAAATGGCATCCTGATCATACATCAGTCGGGATGTGGGACAAAGGGCTAAATATCGGGGCAGTCCCAATTTTGATCAAAGCGTGGGGCCTGGGGCGGTCACCCCGATTCGACCGACCCGAGGGACACCTCTGAGAGCAGTTCAGACCAGGGAACGGCTGGCTTCTGATCTCAGCTGCTGGCTGAGTAACTCACAAATCCATTGTTTGGGTGACTGGGTTTGCAGCTACCTAGCAAGAGCTCTGGTGAGTACATGGGGTGGGGTCACTTGTTCAGGCCCATTGCCCCTGTCAGTTTTACTCCTGTTAAGTGAATTCCGCGTGTCTCACGGTCCGGGACCAGTTTTACAGCCAGTCCTGGCTGGCTGGCTTGTCTCTGCATGTTCAGTTGCGGTAAAGTGTGACACTTCTGAGCTCTAGGAGGCCATGTGGTCTAGGGCTGCAGCAGAGGGCTGTTGGATTCTGTTCCCACCTCTGCCACGGGCTTGCTGTGTGACCTTGGTCAAGTCACTTCCTCTCCATGTGCCTCCGTTTTTCCAAGCTGTGTACTAGGGATAACTGTTAGCCATCCTTTTATAAAGCCCTTGAAGACCTCAAAGAACCAGAGCTATATAAAGTATTCAGATACTGTGTGCTACCACTTAGGCCTCGTTTTTCAAGGGTGACTAATGATTTTTGGGTTCCCAACTGCAAATGCCTTAATGGGGGCAGAGGCTCAAAGGGCTGAGCACCCAGCCTCTGAAAACCAGGCCCTGTTGAGGCATTTCCAGTGGAGCACCCACAATCTCTAGGCCGTTCTCGAAAATCTAGACCCCTGTTTGGCCTGGTGTGGCTCCATAACACTTTGGAATGGGGAGTGGCAGGGCTGAGGGGCTGCTCTGCTCTGAAAGGTAGGAGGCAGGAGCACCCTGTGCCCTGACTGGCGTGGCTACTCAAGAGCAAAGACTAATCTAGTCTCTTTGATGGAGGCCCTCGTATCAGCATTTGAAAATGAGGCTCTGTCCATAGGAAGTAACTTAATTGTAACCAGTTCTGATACATGCCCGGTGCTTAATTTGTAATGAGACAAGTGCCAGGCCTTAAGCGATATTTTTACATTCATACCTGACGTGGCAAGCCCAGAAGTGCTGGGGCTATGAACTGCCAAGCCTAGAAGTGCCAGGGCTCAACCCTGCCAAGCCCTGGTACAAATTAAGCACTGTACGCGTCCCATTCTGACGCTGATTACACCATCTCATGGACTCACGGAGATGGGGCCATTGCGGTCAAAAGTCTGGATCTTCAGAGGAATGTTTGCACACTCCTTTGTGCAATAGACATTGTTAAACTGAACACCTATTAGGGAGTACTTCTGTCCGTATCTGTTCTGTGGAGCGCAGCAGATTGTAATGGTTCCTGGTGGCCTCCTATGATGGCTTCCCAAAGTGGTCCTGGTGTTACATAGACCACAGCTGGGAATTCAAGATTTAACCTTTTCCAGATCAGCTGGCTGCCTTTGGAGCCTTAAAGCCCTACCTGATCTGCTGTGTGCTTCATGGTGCATCTACCCTCGGAGGACTCATTTGGTTCTTGATATGTCAGTGTAAGCGGAAAGAGAATTGCAGGCTAAACAGTCTTTCAATTAGTATCTTGATGATCTCAGGTTTCAGAGTAGCCGCTATGTTAGTCTGTATCAGCAAAAAGAACGAGGTGTCCTTGTGGCACCTTAGAGACTAACAAATTTGTTTGAGCATAACCACAAGTACTCCGTGTTCTTTTTGATGATCTCAGTTCTGCTTCACTGGACCTAGGTAGTTGGATCTCCTGCTCTTCCACTGTCTGGTGCGGACGGGGCTTGGATGAGCAAGTGAATCCCAACGTAGGTGTTACTGGTCAGTTGTTGGAATCAGAGGCTGGTATCACCCCTGTGGCTGAGGGTTGCGGGCCTGCCTGTTGTTACTCTGTCCACAGTCCAGGAGGCCCTTTGCATTCTAGGTGGCCAAAAAAGCCACAGGGGCAGCGAAGAATACTTTTTTGCAGTCTTCACTTGGCTAAGGAGGTCGACTGCTCCTATTGCACGTGGACCTCACCCCTGTGTGCCTGGGGCTACAGATGAAGACTACACAGAGACATAAGCTACTGCAGAATGCAGCTGCCTCTGTACTTAGAGTGCTGACCATGTGGAACATGCTACACCTGTGCACCAAAGATTGCACTAGCAGCTTATCGACCTGCTTCAGCAGCTTGAGGTGATGGGGCTTTGTAGCACAAAGCCTCTTGGTCCAGCGTTATTTCTGGGCTCCACCCCACCAATCCCCTATCTCTCTTTCTTCCCACCCCAGAGATCGATTAAGATACTGGAGCAGACTGTATGGCTGGGGCCCATTCTTGCTGGACAGACCTCAGCTTTGGAATTTGCTTGGGCCTTCGCAGTGCGCACGCATCCCCTGGCTTTGACAGAGCCAGAGTCAGACCTTGCAACGTGGTCTAAAAATCAATCCATTCACTCTTGGGTTCTTCCTGACAGGAGTTTGGGGTGTGGCCGAGGGGAGATAGTTCAGACTGGTCAGCAGGGATTGGCTCGGCTGCCATGTTAATGGTGTTTTTAGCTTTCTGTACATGTACCTAGTGGGCACGAGATGCATTTTTTTTTATTTACACTGAAAAATAAAGAATGGTGGCTATCCACCCTCAACTCCAGCTGGAAATGGTTTGGCTCTGTCTACGCTAACAGCCAACTCTCCTCAGTATGTATTGAGGGAAGACCAGGAGCGCCTGTTTCTCAAGAGGTCACTAGTGTGGACAAGACGTGTTTGTGGAACCATCCGGGCCCAACATGTCTTGCCCACATGCTCAGGGTTTAGCTGATCGCCATATTTGGGGTCAGGAAGGAATTTTCCTCCAGGGCAGCTTGGCAGAGGCCCTGGAGGTTTTTCGCCTTCCTCTGCAGCATGGGGCATGAGTCACTTGCTGGAGGATTCTCTGCACCTTGAGGTCTTTAAACCACAATTTGAGGACTTCAATAATTCAGACATAGGTTAGGGGTTTGTTACAGGAGTGGGTGGGTGAGATTCTGTGGCCTGCGTTGTGCAGGAGGTCAGACTAGATGACCATAATGGTCCCTTCTGACCTGAAGTCTATGAATCTGTGAACATGGTGTGCTGCTTAGAAAGGACTGCATCCAGAATCTGGGGTGCAGAGGGGGTATAGAGCATTGCCCCGTTATTGGGAGAGCAAGAGCAGAAGCCAAGATAGCTCCGGCTGCCCTTTGTGACTCTAGGAGCATGAGGGTACGTCCAGTGCTTTAATTTGTAAAGGAAGAGTTGCCGGGGGTCGAAATGGCAGGACCTTGCTCGCAAGTGTGGAATTGCCTGTGCTACTAAACACCACGGACAGAAGAGGTGCCGGGACTCAGCACCAGCACACCCAGCCTGGGAGTGGGGCTTGGCTAGCACTCTAAAGATAGCTGTCTAGATCAGGTTTGGGCTGGAGCTCCGGCTCTGAAGCCCACCCCTTGCCTGTGTAGATGTGCCCGTAGGGATGGAGAGCAATTCGGTCAAATGGGAGAATGGAACTAAATACAGGACATCATAACCATGCGCATGAGGCTGGTGGGGTGAGCCGAGCTTGACTTTTATTCCAACTCCAGTCTTAAATGTCTAAGTTGAATTGAATATTTTGGCATATGTCTTACGTAGCCCCTTCTACCCGACTGAATATGGGCATCACCAAACAGACTGGCCAGGCCAGGGACCGGACCCAGAGGAATGTAAAGCACAGGGGTCCATCTACTCAGATTCTTAAACCTCTTTCATTGCCCTGTGTGTGTTAAGTGACATGAAAAAGGCTAGTCATGAGTCTCTCTCTCCAGTGGGAAAACTGAGGGGTTTTTAATTAACTTGATTCATTTTATGTTTGCTGGGTAACGTGGTTTTATTACAGAAGGCCTGGTCAAAGAAGTGCATCTTGGGCTTAGAACAGAAAGTGATGAGACTTGAGGCGGTGTTTAGCTCCTGTAGGAATATATTCCACAGCTGGGGACTAGCCCCAGGGAAAGCTCAGTGTCCTGCACCAATGGGCTCTCCCCTTGCAGTCGACAGCTCCATTGTGCCAGAGGAGTGGAGATGTTGATTGTGGGCCTCCTCCCAGAGCTTCAAGTGATTGTTTAGATAGCTTGGGCCCATGCTGTTGAGTGCCTTGGAGATAACACTGAGACCTTGAGCTTGACTCTGTCTATGGGAAACCAGTGCTTAGGGCCACGTGCTCATGATAGCAGGTGTTGCTGAGGAGCTGCCCTGGAGCATGTTCAGTATTTCCTGGAGTTTCCTAAGGGCTAATGGCTTCCTGCCCAGGTACATTGTATTGTTGTGGTCCAGCAGAGAGTTGCGTATCCCCAAGACAGGTCATTGTTCACCAGGGCGGGATGGAGTCCTCTTGCCAACCGGCAATGGTAGAATGCAAGAGCTTAGCGTCCGCAAGGAATCCAGTCACACTCCTAAACTATGGACTGACTTACCCAATGGTGGGTGGGTGCCTTCGGCCACAGGCTCTTCAGAGTGTCCTCAAGCTCCTCAAAGGATGGTCGTTTGGGACTAGAGCCAAGGCCGGGGAGGAGGACCTGTTTTGGCAGCTGCGTTTTGTATGAGCCTGCAATGGGAGAGGAAGGAGTAAACGAGATGGGAGAGGAGGCGGCGGCTCTGGCTGAGCATCGGCTATCTAAGAGGCAGTCTGGTCTGGGGGCTAGGAATGATTGGAGACCTAGGCTCTATTCCCAGCTCTACCACCAACCTGCTGTATGACCTGGGACACGTCCTTTCCCACATCTGTTTCCCCTCCCACCCTTGGTCTGTCTTGTCTAGCTATTCAGTGCAGGGACCATCTCTTACTAAACAGTAGCACCTAAAGATCACAGCCGATAGCGTCTGGCCAGGCAGAAGGTGGCTGCTCTTAGAAATCTGGAGGAAGAGCTAGCCAGATGTGAACATAGCCTAGAGGTGCAACGCAATTGTGAGGGAGGTAGGGGGAGTATATTCCTCCTCACCCCCTCATTCTCTCTTCCATAGCCTGTTGTCCTCTTCAGTGAAGCTGCATCCAGCTCTTCCGCCATGTCGTAGGTGACTGCACCTCTGCTACTAACAGTGACTATTGAAAAGTCTCGCGGGCACTGGAGAAGAGCCGGAGGATTTGGGGAAGAGCAGCTGTGCTGATACTAAATGAGTGAGTGTGGTACTTACAAATGATGGAAGTTAGAGCTAATGTAGAGGAGGTAATGAAACCTGCTATGTGCACACCCCTAAGTAGCTCTGTAACAGACCCGTGATCAGTGAGCAGCAGGAACCTTTTTCTGGGGGATGATTAAACTGGTTCCAGTTCGTGACACAGTGACTGGACGGCATGAAGCATTAGAATCATAGGACTAGAAGGGACCTCGAGAGGTCGTCTAGTCCAGTCCTCTGCACTCGAGGCAGGACTAAGTATTAGCTAGACCATCCCTGACAGGGTTTGTCCAACCTGCTCTTAAAAATCCCCAATGATGGAGATTCCACAACCTCCCTGGGCAATTTATTCCAGTGCTTAACCACCCTGACAGTTAGGAAGTTTTTCCTAATGTCCAACCTAAACCTCCCTTGCTGGAATTTAAGCCCATTGCTTCTTGTCCTACCCTCAGAGGTTATTAGTGTGTGGGCATAACGGGTGGAAACTAGTGAAGTATTCCATAGCTATGTGAAGTGACCACTCGACTCGGAGTATGAAAATATTGCATGGGGAAGCAGGAGTGAAATCAGGAAGGCCAAATCACACTTGGAGTTGCAACTAGCAAGGGATGTTATGAGTAACAAGAAGGGTTTCTACAGGTATGTTAGCAACAAGAAGAAAATCAAGGAAAGTGTAGGCCCCTTACTGAATGAGGGAGACAACCTAGTGACAGAGGATGTAGAAAAAACTAATATACTCAATGCTTTTTTTGCCTCTGTCTTCACAAACAAGGTCAGTTCCCAGGCTGCTGCACTGGGCAGCACAGTATGGGGAGGAGGTGACCAGCCCTCTGTGGAGAAAGAAGTGGTTTGGGACTATTTAGAAAGACTGGATGAGCACAAGTCCATGGGGCCGGATGCGCTGCATCCGAGGGTGCTAAAGGAATTGGCGGATGTGATTGCAGAGCCATTGGCCATTATCTTTGAAAACTCATTGCGATCAGGGGAGGTCCCGGATGACTGGAAAAAAGCTAATGTAGTGCCCATCTTTAAAAAAAGGAAGAAGGAGGCAGGAGCGGCGCCAGGGTTTCTGGTGCCCTAGGCAGAATTTGGGGTGCAGCATTTTCTGCGCTCCCCACGGGGCACGCGGGAGCTTCTGGTTCCACTCCTATTGCGCCGCCGAAGAAGGACCCTCCGCTGAAATGCCGCAGGCGACAGCGGCAGTCACTGAGCTGCTCAATTGCCTGCCGCTGTTTTCCGCGGCACGTCGGCAGCAGGTCCTTCTTCGGCGGCGCAACAGGAGCGGAACCGGAAGCTCCCGTGCACCCCGTGGAGAGCGCACAAAATGCCACCCCCTGAATCCTGGCGCCCTAGGCGACTGCCTAGGATCACCTAATGGAAGCGCCGGCCCTGGAAGGAGAATCCGGGGAACTACAGGCCAGTCAGCCTCACCTCAGTCCCTGGAAAAATCATGGAGCAGGTCCTCAAGGAATCAATTCTGAAGCACTTAGAGGAGAGGAAAGTGATCAGGAACAGTCAGCATGGATTCACCAAGGGCAAGTCATGCCTGACTAACCTAATTGCCTTCTATGAGGAGATAACTGGGTCTGTGGATGAGGGGAAAGTGGTGACATGTTATTCCTTGACTTTAGCAAAGCTTTTGATACAGTCTGCCACAGTATTCTTGTCAGCAAGTTAAAGAAGTATGGGCTAGATGAATGGACTGTACGGTGGATAGAAAGCTGGCTAGATCACCGGGCTCAATGGGTAGTGATCAACGGCTCCATGTCTAGTTGGCAGCCGGTTTCAAGCAGAGTGCCCCAAGGGTCAGTCCTGGGGCCAGTTTTGTTCAATATCTTCATTAATGATCTGGAGGATGGCGTGGGCTGCACCCTCAGCAAGTTTGCAGATGACATTAAACTTGGAGGAGTGGTAGATACGTTGGAGGGTAGGGATAGGATACAGAGGGTCCGAGACAAATTAGAGAATTAGGCCAAAAAAAACCTGATGAGGTTCAACAAGGACAAGTGCAGAGTCCTGCACTTAGGATGGAAGAATCCCATTCACTGTTACAGACTAGGGACCGAATGGCTAGGAAGCAGTTCTGCAGAAAAGGACCTAGGAGTTACAGTGGACGAGAAGCTGGATATGAGTCAACAGTGTGCCCTTGTTGCCAAGAAGGCTAACGGCATTTTGGGCTGTATAAGTAGGGGCATTGCCAGCAGATCGAGGGACGTGATCATTCCCCTCTATTCGACTTTGGTGAGGCCTCATCTGGAGTATTGCGTCCAGTTTTGGGCCCCACACTAGAAGAAGGATGTGGAAAAATTGGAAAGAGTCCAGCGGAGGGCAACAAAAATGCTTAGGGGGCTGGAGCACATGACTGATGAGGAGAGGCTGAGGGAACTGGGATTGTTTAGTCTGCAGAAGAGAAGAGTGAGGGGGGATTTGATAGCAGCCTTCAACTACCTGAAGGGGGGTTCCAAAGAGGATGGAGCTCGGCTGTTCTCAGTGGTGGCTGATGACGGAACAAGGAGCAATGGTCTCAAGTTGCAGAGGGGGAGGTTTAGGCTGGATATTAGGAAACACTATTTCACTAGGAGGGTGGTGAAGCACTGGAATGGGTTACCTAGGGAGGTGGTGGAATCTCCTTCCTTAGAGGTTTTTAAGGTCAGGCTTGACAAAGCCCTGGCTGGGATGATTTAGTTGGGGATTGATTCTGTTTTGAGTGGGGGGTGGGACTAGATACCTCCTGAGGTCCCTTCCAACCCTGATATTCTATGATTCTATGACTCATCTGGGGTCTACCCAAGCCACAGCCTTTCATCTTACTTCCTGGGGCCTTGGGCCGACCAGGAAAGCAGTAATGGGATGTTGGTAGTGGGCAGTAAGCTCGTTTGCTCGGTGAAGGGGAAGCAGTAGCGTGACAGGGAAAAGCCAGAATAGTTCAGGGCTCTGTTCTCAGAAGGATTGCACCAGGCTCCCCATTCCTCTTTCATGACGTTCTAATTGCACCTGGAACGCCGCCTGTTTTCTCTTGGTTTCTTCTTACTGGAAGCCAGTCGGGGTTTGGAGAAGGGAGATAGGGCTGGATAAGAGGCGGGAGCAACTGACTTTCAAAGAATGGAATTTAAATTGGAGTTGAGCTAATCAAGGGGAGAACAAGTATAAATATTTGTAGTGTATAAAAACCAGCTGGGGAGAGGAACTGCTGGGGGTGACTCCAGGGCATGGAACTGGACAAAAATGAGTAACAGGAAACTTAGAGTCCACACTGGAAAGCACGTGAGTGGCGACATCGTGGAATATCTCCCCTAGGAAATGGTGGAAGCCCTAGTGCAGCAGGGTCTGGACAATCCCCTGGAGAACACACTGCAGAGAGTGAGGGAGATGGGGCGTCTCAATAGAGACAGAATTTATCCCCTGCCAACTCTACACCAGCAATAGACCAGATTTGTGTCAGGACCAAATTCCTGTGGAGAGGCCCCAGCTGCTGTGCCTCTGCCGTGACATTAAGCACTCACGACTTCCCTTTCTTTCCCCTCTCTTGTGCAAGCAGAAGCAAATCCAAAATACAGGCACACGTGCCACTCATCTTCGCTGCCAGTAGTCGGTATACACAGTAAGCCTCGTGACCCCCTATAGATATTATCCTCCTCTTACAGATGGGGAAACGGCAGCTTGCCCAGGGTGGATGCTTGCCATGGCAGAGCTGAGAAAAGAAGGCAGGAGCCCAGATTCCCAGCCCTCAGCTCTACGGCAGGGATCGCAGTCGCTCTTTCCACCAGGACCTGCAAGGCAGCAGCTGACGGCGATGATAGCAAGGAGAGGTGGAAAGCACCAGTTGGGTCACCTGGTTCCATTCCCCATGCAGGATTGTTCCCTGCATTCTGTTGTAAGTGCTTAGAGCAGAGGGGGGCCCCATCCCCAGCTTCCCACCCAGCCCTGGGCCCCCTTGCCCCTGTCTCCATCCCTGCAAGTCACAGCCACACTCCTAGCCCTGGCTCCAGGGGGGTATGGACGAAGGGAGGGGCAGCACACCCCTCAAAAGGGCTAGATAGTCTGTTCGAGCAATGGCGCTTCGGTGTGTTTGATGTTCCTGATATTAGTCCTGTATTTCCCATTGCTGGGCTAGTTCTCTCTCCTTGAACCAGACTAAACCCTTCCCCTCCCCCTGTAATACTTAGTATTTGTGTAACTGCCCTTATTCAAAATGTATCCAAGTTGTAAGTATTTCCTGTAGGAGGTTCAACTGCACTAACAACTTAGCCCTCTCCAGTATCAGTAAAGTAGATGTTCAATGGCGCAGCCAGCTGCCAGATCTCCTGATGAAGTTTGTGGGGTTTCACCATCCACTGGGGGTGTTTCCAGTGGGTTTCTGCAGCGAGCGATGCCACCCCTGACCCTGCTTGGTATTTTCCTCAACAAGCTGGAAGTGCATCTAAAATCACTGTTGATAAAACTCGCAGCAGCTAGAGGCTGGCGCAGCGGTAAATACTGGGGACAGGGCCAGCATGCAGAGGAATCTAAGAACAGAACGGCCACATCCGGTCAGACCAAAGGTCCATCTAGCCCAGTGTCCTGTCTTCCGACAGTGGCCAGTGCCAGGTGCCCCAGGGGAATGAACAGAACAGGTCATCACCAAGTGATCCATCCCCTGTCGCCATAGGTGGCAGGTTTGTATAATTTTTGGTGGGGCCCAAAATGGTGGTGCCCCCCCCGCTCCCGCCCTGTAAGCCGATATAAAATGAAGCTACAACGCGTCAGTGCCACAAGATTACAAGGGTCAATTAAAAGTGGAAAGTCAGAAGCAGCACTTGCCTGCTTCAATATACAGTATTATATTTTGTTGCACCTGTTGTGATGAATTGGGAATGTTCTTAATATTTTCTCTGAATACTGTGTGGGTGCCTCAGTTTCCCCTGCAAGATGCCAACTGAAGGTGTTGGGGACAAAGAGATCAGGTGGCCTCCCTGTCCGGAAGAGAGACAGAGGCCAGAGGAGGGAGTGTCAGTTTGGAGCTGGCTGGGGAAATGGGGAGAGACCCAGAACTTGGTTCTGGGCTCCCCACCCCCCAAGATGGACCTGACAGAGGGGTTCTGTTTTCTGTACCAACAAGCTCTGTTTAAACTGTGTTCCCGTCATCTAATAAACCTTCTGTTTTACTGTCTGGCTGAGAGTCACATCTGACTGCGGAGTTGGGGTGCAGGGACCTCTGGTTGCCCCAGGACCAGCCTGGGCAGACTCGCTGTGGAAAGTGCATGATGTGGAAGGGCATGCTGAATGCTCCGAGGTCAGACCCAGGAAGGTGTAAGCTTCTTGCCCTGGAGACAGTATGCTCCGAGAGAGGAGGCTCCCCCAGAGTCCTGACTGGCTTTGTATGGAGATGTTCCAAAGCATCACAGCATCCCCTTCCACACCGTGCACTTCCCAGAAGTCCGCACAGGCACAGACACTCCCTCCTCCGGCCTTTGTCTCTTTTCCAGGCATTAGGAGGCCACCCGATCTCTCTGTTCTCCAACACCTTCAGTTGGCACCTTGCAGGGGAAACTGATTTGGGAGAAATGAAGTAAAAGCTGCCCAAACCGAGCTTGAGCACTCCTGAATTTTGAGGTGTTCAAATCTGGAAGGCAGGTGCTGGGGGTGGGAGAGGGCTGTGGGCTCCACGGGGGAGCATGGCAGCAACTGTCTGGAGCTGCACTGAGCTAGACATGCTGGTCTGAGTGGCACAGTAAGCGGTTTGGGGGTTGGAGAAGGGGTAGGGGGTTCCGGGGGGCAGTCAAGGGACAAGGAGCAGGGGGGGTTGGATGGGGCAGAGGTTCGGAGGGGCAGTCAGGGACAGGCAGCAATTGGATAGGCATGGGAGTCCAGGAGGTTTATCAGGGGACAGGTAGGAGGGTCCTGGGGGGAAGTTGGGTGGGGTCTCAGGAGGGGGCAGTTGGGGACAAGGAGAAGGGAGGCTTAGATAGGGGCTGGGGTCCCAAGGGGCAGTTAGGGGCAGGGGTCTTGGGAGGGGGTAATCGGGGGACAAGGACCAGTGGTGCTGTGATAGGGGGTGGGGGCCCTGGGGGGCAGTTCGGGCAGAGGTCTGCGGAGGGGGCAATCAGCGGCCAGGTGCTGGGATTCAGGGATTCCCCCGGCCCCCGGCTCCCAGAGCCCTCTGACTCCCGCCGCGGCTGAGATTTAAAGGGCTCTGGGCTCCCCCCGGTTGCAGGCAGCCCAGAGCCCTCTGACTCCCGGCCGCGGCTGAGATTTAAAGGGCTCTGGGCTCCCCCCCGTTGCAGGCAGCCCAGAGCCCTCTGACTCCTGGCCGCGGCTGGGATTTAAAAGGCTCTGGGCTCCCCGCCGCAGCGGGCAACCCAGAGCCCTCTGACTCCCGGCCGCGGCTGAGATTTAAAGGGCTCTGGGCTCCCCCGGGTTGCAGGCAGCCCAGAGCCCTCTGACTCCTGGCCGCGGCTGGGATTTAAAGGGCTCTGGGCTCCCCCCGGGTGCAGGCAGCCCAGAGCCCTCTGACTCCCGGCCGCGGCTGGGATTTAAAGGGCTCTGGGCTCCCCGCCGCAGAGGGCAACCCAGAGCCCTCTGACTCCCGGCCGCGGCTGAGATTTAAAGGGCTCTGGGCTCCCCCGGGTTGCAGGCAGCCCAGAGCCCTCTGACTCCTGGCCGCGGCTGGGATTTAAAGGGCTCTGGGCTCCCCCCGGGTTGCAGGCAGCCCAGAGCCCTCTGACTCCCGGCCGCGGCTGAGATTTAAAGGGCTCTGGGCTCCCGGCGGCTGCCGGCAGCCCAGAGCAGGGGAGAAACCTAGCTCCAAATATTGCTGGAGCAGAGCCCCTGACTGTGAATATTCCTGGGGCTAAAGCCCCAGGAGCCCATATAAGTTGGCGCCCATGCCTGTCGCTCATTCCCAGCTTCTGCCAGAGGTTTAGGGACAGAGAAACTAAATGGATTCTTTGCTTCAGTCTTCACGGCTGAGGATGTTAGGGAGATTCCCAAACCTGAGCTGGCTTTTGTAGGTGACAAATCTGAGGAACTGTCACAGATTGAAGTGGCACTAGAGGAGGTTTTGGAATTAATTGATCAACTCAACATTAACAAGTCACCGGGACCCGATGGCATTCACCCAAGAGTTCTGAAAGAACTCAAATGTGAAGTTGCGGAACTATTAACTAAGTCTAACGTCGGTACCGGGCAAATTAGTCAAAACAATAGTTAAAAATAAAATTGTCAGACACGTAGAAAAACATAAACTGTTGAGCAATAGTCACCATGGTTTCTGTAAAGGGAAATCGTGTCTTACTAATCTATTAGAGTTCTTTGAAGGGGTCAACAAACATGTGGACAAGGGGGATCCAGTGGACATAGTGTACTTAGATTTCCAGAAAGCCTTTGACAAGGTCCCCCACCAAAGGCTCTGACGTAAATTAAGCTGTCATGGGATAAAAGGGAAGGTCCTTTCATGGACTGAGAACTGGTTAAAGGTCAGGGAACAAAGGGTAGGAATTAATGGTAAATTCTCAGAATGGAGAGGGGTAACTAGTGGTGTTCCCCAAGGGTCAGTCCTAGGACCAGTCCTATTCAACTTATTCATAAATGATCTGGAGAAAGGGGTAAACAGTGAGGTGGCAAAGTTTGCAGACGATACTAAACGGCTCAAGATAGTTAAGACCAAAGTAGATTGTGAAGAACTTCAAAAAGATCTCACAAAACTAAGTGATTGGGCAACAAAATGGCAAATGAAATTTAATGTGGATAAATGTAAAGTAATGCACATTGGAAAAAATAACCAGCTATACATACAATATGATGGGGGCTAATTTAGCTACAACGAGTCAGGAAAAAGATCTTGTCGTCATCGTGGATAGTTCTCTGAAGATGTCCATGCAATGTGCAGAGGCGGTCAAAAAGCAAACAGGATGTTATGAATCATTAAAAAGAGGATAGAGAATAAGACAGAATATATTATTGCCCTTGTATAAATCCATGGTACGCCCACATTGTGAATACTGTGTACAGATATGGTCTCCTCACCTCAAAAAAGATATTCTAGCACTAGAAAAGGTTCAGAAAAGGGCAACTAAAATGTTTAGGGGTTTGGAGAGGGTCCCATACGAGGAAAGATTAAAGAGGCTAGGACTCTTCAGCTTGGAAAAGAGAAGACTAAGGGGGGATATGATAGAGGTATATAAAATCATGAGTGATGTTGAGAAAGTGGATAAGGAAAAGTTATTTACTTATTCCCATAATACAAGAACTAAGGGTCACCAAATGAAATTAATAGGCAGCAGGTTTAAAGCAAATACCGGTAAAAGGAAGTTCTTCTCCACGCAGCACACAGTCAACTTGTGGAACTCCTTACCTGAGGAGGTTGTGAAGGGTAGGACTATAGGGAACTGGATAAATTCATGGTGGCTAAGTCCATAAATGGCTATTAGCCAGGATAGGTAAGGAATGGTGTCCCTGGCCTCTGTTCGTCAGAGGATGGAGATGGATGGCAGGAGAGAGATCACTTGATCACTGCCTGTTCTGTTCATTCCCCTGGGGCACCTGGCATTGGCCACTGTCGGTAGACAGATACTGGGCTAGATGGACCTTTGGTCTGACCCGGTACGGCCGTTCTTATGTTCTTAGTCTCTTTAAGATCTTAAGCTTAGCGTGCGTGTTTTGCTTTATGTGCTTTGGTTATTTATCACTTACAATCTCTTACCAGCTCAGCACGCTTGGGGGCTTTCCCTGGAGCCTGCTTCTGGGCAGAGCTTGAGAGCGGCCGTGCCTCGGTGTGGTTTCAGCATGGGCCCCACTGCTTTCTAGTGCCGAATGAGTCAGCAGTTCTCTTGCCCACAGGCAGTGCAGGGACAGGAGGCAGCGAGCCCACGGCGATGCCCATGTAACGTGAACATGCTCCTCAGCACCCCACTGCTGCAAAGCTCTGCCCCTGCCCGGCGATGCCCCATACTGGGCCAGTGGGGGAGTCCCCACACCGTTCAGTCCATCCTAACCCACAGCCCCTGCTTTTGTCAGGCCGGGCTCCCTCGATGCAGCGCAGCTGGTCCCCTGTGATCGTGGCTCACCCTGCTAGTCTGGCACTGGGCTCCTGACGTACACGCGGTGCCCCCGCCGCCCCGTGATCCTGGCCCACCCCTCGACCCACCAGCCCGGCCCTGGGCTCCCGACGTACACATGGCACCACCGCTGCCCCGCAATCCCGGCCCACCCCTCACCCTGCTAGTCTGGCCCTGGGCTCCCTGTAGCCAGTTCACCTGATTTAATTTTTAAAAATTACACCTCCAACTATTTATGGTTGGAAATTAAAAGCTCTGCTTTTCCCCCCCCCCCCATGTAACCCATGCAGTGTTGTCTGCCACCAGCCTGAAACATGACTTGTGAGAGGTGTGCGCTATCCTCTTGCCTGTCACTGGAACGTTGACCCTGAAACCTAATGATGACTCCCCTCTCCCCATGGTCAGCTGTGTCACTGCTGCGTGTTTTAGCAGAACCATCCAGCTCCATGGACTGAGTCCATAAGCCCAAGATGTTTCTATGCATTTTGCTTCACTGCCCAAAACGCCACCTCTTCCCTCCCGCGACAACTGCTCTGATGGCAATGCTGTGCTTGGCAGGGATGGCGTGAAATCAGTAGCCCTGACTATGAAATGAACAGACACATGGGCCTGACCAGCTATCCACCGTTGTATTTAACCCAGTGTAAGCCCCTCCCTTGGGGAGGTTTGAGGGGAGTTAGCAGGTGGGTGGGTCTCAGGAAGATGAGGTGTATCAGCAGTACGATTGCGCTTTACGAATATATCAGCAGGATAAATATCAGGGAGGGAGAGGAATTATTTAAGCTCAGTACCAATGTGGACGCAAGAACAAACCCATATATATATATATGGATATAAACTGGACACTAGGAAGTTTAGACTTGAAATTAGGTGAAGGTTTCTAACCATCAGAGGGGTGATGGTCTGGAACAGCCTCCCCAGGGGAGCAGTGGGGGCAAAAGACATATCTGGCTTTAAGACTCAGCTTGATACGTTTATGGAGAGGATGGTATGATGGGATAGCCTAATTTTGGCAATTAATTGATCTCTGATTATCAGCAGGTAAGTATGCCCAGTGGTCTGTGGATGGGATGTTAGATGGGTTGGGCTCTGAGTTACTACAGAGAATTCTTTCCTGGGTGCTGGCGGGTGAGTCTTGCCCACATGCTCGGGATTTAACTGATCACCATATTTGGGGTTGGGAAGGAATTTTCCTCCAGGGCAGATTGGCAGAGGCCCTGGAGGTTTTTCACCTTCCTCTGCAGCATGGGGCATGAGTCACTTGCTGGAGGATTCTCTGCACCTTGAGATCTTCAAACCACGATTTGAGGACTTCAATAGCTCAGACATAGGTCAGGGGTTTGTTACAGGAGTGGGTGGCTGAGATTCTGTGGCCTGCGTTGTGCAGGAGGTCAGACTAGACGATCATGATGATCCCTTCTGACCTTAAAGTCTGTGAGTCTATGAGCTGGGTGAGTGGGCCTCGGGGGCATCAGCAGCCCGGGGGGGGGGGGGCAGTGTCTCAGGGCAGTGGTTGGGCAGAACAGCAGCCAGGGCAGTGGGTCTTGGGGTCAGCAGCTGGGGAGGGGTCCTTGGGATGGGGGAATCAGCAGCCAGGGGGGGTGGGTCTCAGGGAAGTATCTGTGTGTGAGGGGGGGTGTCAGCAGCCAGGGAGCATGTCTCAGGACAGGAGTGGGTGTCAGCAGCCGCAGAGGGTGGGTCTTGGGGTGATTGGGGGGGTGTCAGCATCCAGAGGAGTTGGTCTCAGGGCGGGGGGGGGGGTGTCAGCACCTGGAGGTGGGGGGGTCTCAGGGAGCCAAGGGGTGGTCAGCTACTGGGCCATTAGGTCCTGGGGGCCAGGTGTCATACCGCTGTGTGGGGATTGTGGCAAAGGTGATGAGGGAACTCCGCACACGCACACACACACACACAGAGGCCATGTGTGATTCACGCCCCCTACCCCTCCGCCCCCGCTCTAGGAGTGGCTGGGGACATCCCCCTGCTGAGGAAGCCACAGGATAAATACTTCCTCCCCGAGCGGCTCCGGGCAGACAGCCCAGCCTGGCAGGATGGACACAGCCCGTAGGCGCCCAGGTAAGGAGCAGCTGCTCGCACTTGGGGTTGGGGGGGGTGGATGGGGGGGCGGGCACCTGGTTTCCCTTCAAGGCAGCTTTTTTGTCAGCCTGCCAGAAAGAGGCTGCTTTGCTGGGGGCTCCATTCTTGGGACCCCCCAACATGATATGTTGTTGGGGGGGGGGTCCCCAGAACAGAGCCCCCCCCACAAAAAAAAACCCCTCACTGGCTCTAACACGGGCTGGTGACGTCCTGTCTTGCTGCCAGGCGGGCTGGGACGGGCGCTTTGGGGTTGGACTGGGGAGCTGGCGGGTCAGTTCCAGCCGGCACCGCCAGGCTTTGGCCTTTGCCACGGCGCTTAATTGCTGGTGGGGTCAGCGCAGTGGTTGTGCTCAATCCGTACGCCGTGGTCCCTGCCCCCCAGCGCGTCCAAGCAAAACCAAGAGCAGTGGGAGGGGAAACTGAGGCACCGAGGGGCAGTGAGTGGGCAGAGGGG